>NC_087151.1:26301020-26318520 GCF_035594125.1 Scylla paramamosain | reverse complement strand
ATCTTCCCCGTCTCTTCACTCATCAAGCTTCCAAAGGATTACCCACCAACCTCACGCGACATCTCCATACACGTCTAACCGTAACCACCTTACAACTATACATCCCCCAAAATTACCATCACTGAGAAGACACCTCACTACTGATCAGGATCGTTTCTCGAGACAAACTTCGGTAAACTTCATCTGGAACCTCTCCCACCATATTTCTACGCCTACAGTCTCTTGTTGGTCTCTAGTTAAAGTATCGTAAAGAAAAAAACATATTATAGCTTTCTGATGCCAGATTGGTCTCAGTGATGCACTCCACCAGTTCCCTAATTAGTGCGCCATTACAGCACCACATAATAGTGAATTAAATGCACAGTCGTAATTAATGAATGTACAACTTATTACTAAAGTTAGGTTATTATTCGTTGATCAGAGAGAGAGAGAGAGAGAGAGAGAGAGAGAGAGAGAGAGAGAGAGAGAGAGAGAGAATTATCCAGCGTACCCAGACACGAGCCTCACACACGCACATACCATATTGAAGATACGCTGATTACAGTTCCTCTTCATCTCAAATGCCTCTTCATCTCTTTTACTTGAAAATATTAAACGAAATATCGATTATCAGATAAACACTACTGAGAGCGACCTTCTCTCTACCCTACCCCTTGTCGCCATGACTCCTAGTGTTCCTCCTCGTGACGTCATCATCCTGCGCATGCGTTTTAGGTCCTTATTCTGAAATCCTTCTGCGCCGCACCACAAATACTTTTAAAAGGTTGTAGTTGAAGGTGTTTTTACAGTTCTAGTGTCACGATTTATAATTCCTACATTATAAACAGGAGAAGCACTCTTGATAACCCAGCAAATCATCGCCGGCCTTTGAAAATAGTCGAGGTAAGAGAAAAAACTGGACTTGTAATGACTTCAACTCCAAAATGTGAATTTTAAAACGCTTCGTTCTCTCATAGGGACTACTTTAAAAGGGCACTGAAATTATCAGTAAGGTTTTCATGAGTATTTCTCCTCTTAATAATGCAGGATCCCTGTTAAACTGTCACTAGGATCATGTAAACGTCCTTGAAAAGCCACAGTAACCTTCATTATACAACTTGTGGGTTATCGAGGTAAGACACCGAAACGTCTGACAATGTGGTGTACGATTCATCACGAATCGCCTGCCCCTCATCAATGCTTCCCTATTCACTGAGTAAAGTAAGTATCTATCAAGTCTCAAGCGTGGTTTTGGTGAAATTCAGACAACACTGACATGAGACTGGGCGAGATTATATCGAGTCATTTTACTTTGTCTTCTAGTCCCCCCTCCTCTCTCTCTCTCTCTCTCTCTCTCTCTCTCTCTCTCTCTCTCTCTCTACTTAGTATGATTTTCTTGGAGCATAAGAACATAAGAAAATAAGGGAAGCTGTAAGAAGCCATCAGGCCTACACGTGGCAGTCCTGTATGAAACAGACCTACCTATTACTACCTATCGTCCCCACCCATAAATTTGTCTGATATTTTAAAGCTTTCTAATGACTCAGCACCTAATTACTGAGTCCGTTCCATTCATCTACCACTCTATTTGAGAATCAGCTCCTTCCCATCTCTTCTTGAACCAAAATCTTTCAGTTATGTGCGTAAATCATATATCACCATCACCACCATAATCAGCACCACCACAACCACCACTTTGCCGCCACCACTACCATCACCTCTACCATCACAACCACCATCACTAATCCACCACCACCACCACCATTAAACAACATCCAGCAATTCAGAGTATATTGCATGAATGAATGAAATCTTACATACTTTTGGTAACCAGCGCACGTGTACCTGTGTTTCCCTGTGAGTGACTCGGTTTTCTAAGGAAATAATCAACAAACTGTTCGTGAAAATATGGATCCGTTATTTTTTTTCCTCTCTGGCATATTTACTTTTACAGCTACGTCGTATGTCAGTCTGTGCTAATTTCTTCTGAAGTTTTGTTTATTTCTGATTGGCGTTCATGATTAACCCTTACACTGAGCAAAAAAAAAAAAGAGAGAAAAAAAAAAAAAACGAGGCAACAGCACATACGAGTAACACACCAAACTTTTAAAATAGCTTATCTTTACCTTATCACTATTTGCTGATCATAAAGTGTTTTGTTCAGTTAAAATCATCAGGCATCTCTTCTCCCTTTCCCCTCCTCCTCTTCCCTCACCTCTCCTCTTCACTTCACTCCCTCTCCTTCCCCATTCCCTCTTCCATCCTCCTCCCGTGTTTCCTCCCTTCTGTCCAAGCTTCAATTAATAAAATACAGTGATTTACATTAACTACTCGTATTGGAATGCACGTGTAATTGTTTAATTATTAGATAAATAAATACATAAATAAATAGATAAGTAAATAAGTAAATAAGTAAATAGGTTACTAGGTACGTAAATAAAGGAAACAATAGATAAAGCTTCCCTTTAACTATAGTGATGACTAGTGGTGTAACTGAAAACTTATTGAGAGAGTGACGACCTCGCCTCGTCTTGAATACTGCACACACACTCACACGGACGCACACACACACGCACACATAAATAAATGTACGCATACAAATAACCTATAAACTAACTGATATAGTCTATATATATACACACAAAAATACATATACATTCATAACCATACGCATAATAATAATAATAATAATAATAATAATAATAATAATAATAATAATAATAATAACAAATAATGGGAGAGACGCGACGCTCAGCTCTTGTACATGTCGCAGAGTATCTTTTCCATGGGCGTGTTGCCGATGGTGGCGGTGAAGAAGAGCGCCTGCACGCGGGGCGGTGGCGGGGCGCGCAGGGAGGCCAGGAGCAGCAGCAGACGGCCGAAGCGGGCGGGGCGTGCCGGGTAGTGCGCCCTCACGTGTTGGCTCAGCATTACCTGCGCCTGGTCTTGTAGGGACTCCACCTGCGCCGCGTCCTTTAGGCCACGCACTGAGGACAGGAGTGGCGGTAAGAGGAGGGCCGTCACCAGCCGCGTCATGAGGGGAAGAATGAATACGTACACAAATACAGATCTAAATCTACGTGCACATTCATACTAGCGATTTGGTATAAAGGCTATGGAATAAAGGGAGGTGTTACTGTTATGAATACAACGAGGGTGATGTAGACAAGATATCTGAGGTTACTTATTCATGATCCTTAGGGTTGGCAATCAGAACAAGACAAAAAATGATCATGGGTTCAAGCTTGGTAACGTTAAATCAAAAGAAAAAAAAATAAGAAAAGAAAACAGGAAAAAAAGAAACTGGTTCATAAAGAGAGACCCAGATGACTGAAACGGGGGTTAATCATCATGTTGCTGTTAGTACCGAGTCAATACGAATAGTTAAAAGATTAGTTAAATTTGTGGATCGGGATGATAGGTGGGTAAAGACACAATTTTTTTTTTATACTGAGCTGCCACGTGAAGGGCTGTTGCAGCTTTCTTTGTGTTATTATGAGAAAAAAAAATCAGAATTAATCTATTTAAAGGGAAAGCTATACCAGTCTTTTGCAGTGCCAAGGGAACACACAAAAGAAAGAAAATGGGACATAAAAGAAAACGGTGCCGCCGCCCCTGTGTTCACCTGGGCGGAAGAGTACGATGGCCTTCAGGTAAGCGAACTCAGCTGGGTCCACCGCCAGGTCCCGGAAGGCGCCCGCCACCTCCGACAGCTGCCTGATATCGTGGGCGGCTTGGGCGGCCTTGTGGGCGTGTGCCAGGGCGTGGGCGTGCGCGGAAGGTGTGAGGAGCGGGCAGGTGGGCAGCGGGAGGGACCACTGCACCGCGTTCAGGACAAACAGTTCCGACCACACCTCCTCCAGCAGCACCACCTGCAAGCCCAGGGTGTTAGTCTCTCTCTCTCTCTCTCTCTCTCTCTCTCTCTCTCTCTCTCTCTCTCTCTCTCTCTGTGTGTGTGTGTGTGTGTGTGTGTGTGTGTGTGTGTGTGTGTGTGTGTGTGTTAATCAGGCCGTGCTTTTCACTTCCAACCTGTGTTCTGGCATTAAAACAATCACCTAATTGAGTAAAATCATGGCATTATCTGCGTTAAGTATGTAAATTTTCTATAGGCTGCAGGATCCCCCTCCTCACTATGCCCCCATCCCATCCTCTCATGGCTGCTGCTCACTCCCCTGTCCTCCTCTCCCCTCCCTTTCTAAATACCCCTTCTCTCTCTCCTCCCTCCCTTCACCGATCCTGGTCCCCCCTCCTACCACCTCCTTCTCCTCCTCCTCCTGTTATCCTCTCTCTTCTGTATGCTCCTCTTGTTACGGCGCCATGTAAGAAATTTTTTAGTCACTTCCCTTCCCTCCGCTTTCCTCACCTGGTCTCGGAAGGGCAGGCTGCTGAAGGAGGGAAGGTTCTTGGCCCATTTGACGGCCATGAAGAGCAGTCTGGCGGCCGTCTCCTGTACCGACTCCTGCAGCGGGTCCCACAGAGGAGCCGTCTCCACGTACGAGGTGCCTGACGACGACGACGAGGATGACACAGGAGGCAGGTGCGATCCCACGTGTCCTCCTCCCGCCGCCTCGTCGCTGCCGCCGCCCGTCACGTCCACCGGGGACTCAACATTCCGGAGACCTGCAGGGACGCAACGCACTCTGGTGATAACTTAGCACACTATTTACTCTCACACTCTCTCACTCTGTTCATGTCTGTGTCCGTCTGTCGTCCATCTCCCCGACACTCCCACCTACGTGTCCCTGCTTTCCCCCCCCACCCCCCCGTCCCCAGTCCTGCCCCGCGCCACTCACCGGAGTCGTGGTCGTCTTTGGAGGGGGTGTGGGGGCGACTCAGGCCGAGAAGCCCCGCCGCGCTGCCCCCGTTGGCCACGGTGGACATGTGGTTGATGGTGGCTGGGTTGTTGTTGTTGTTGATGGTGCTGCTGTTGGAGGAGACAGTGGTGTTGTTGGCGGACGAGGAGGACGAGGACGAGGACGAAGATGATGAGGATGACGAGTTGGCGGAGGAGATGGGCGGCGGCGGCGGTGCAGGGGTGGAGGTGATGGAGGCCAGGGCGTGGTGGGGATGCGTGGGGGTGAAGGGCGTGGTGGTGACGGACGGTGGGGCCAGGAACCCCCGCGATCCACCCATGGCGGCGGACACGAGGCCCGGGATGGGGATGGGCGGCCTGTGGGCGGAGGAAGATGGGAGGTTAGGGCGTGTGCGTGTGCGTGTGCGTGCGTGCGTGCGTGCGTGTGTGCGTGCGTGTGTGTGTGTGTGTGTGTGTGTGTGTGTGTGTCTGAGCTATACTCCCGAACAGTATACCAATTCAGAAAGAAGGGAAATGATTAATATTATGCTTGCGTAATACATGTATATCAATAATTTTAATAATTTACGATTAAATTAGAAATATTGCTCGTAGCCACAGAGAAAAGTATAACAAATAAAGGCACCTGCACCACAAACAGCTTTTCCTCCTGCTCCTCTTCCTCCTCCTACCATATTCTACTACTGCTACAATTACTACTTCTACTACTACTACTACTACTACTACTACTACTACTACTACTACTACTACTTACTTCTACAGACCAATTACAGGAGTCACCCACGGAGAACACTGACAGGAAGAAAACTATGATCTAAACTGGACCAACGAAACTACTCGAGAAAAAGAGACAAGATTGAGAGAAACCGCCCCCTCATTACTCTCCAACCTCCAGGAAGGGTTAGCAAGAACGCCCACCCCCGCCCCTCCCCGGCACTCACGTGAACACGCCCACCGCCACGGCCGCCTCCCGCAGTAGCCTCTCCTGGTCCATGTCCGCGAAGGCTTCGGGGCGGATGGTGGCTGTGTTGCGAGGCTGCCGCTCGTTCTGCACAGCTGGGGGGGAGAGGGAACGTTCACTGCACACACACACACACACACACACACACACACACACACACACACACACACACACACACACACACACACTGACACACACACACACACACACACACGAAACATACTGACGCTCACACTAACGCACACACACATACATATCAGAGCCCAAGGCAAGCTCAAGAATTAAGTGAGTGAGTGAGTGAGTGCGCTAACCACACACTCGTTCAGTCCTTCAGATCTGAAATAGAATTAAGTTCACCTGATCTGTGTATGTCTGTGTCTGTCTGTGTCTGTTTACCTGAGTCAGTATTTCAGTTCCTGCATGACCTTCCTGCCTAACGTGCGGTCTGTGTGTTGGTTTGTCTCTGTTTGCTCTGTATATGATGTTAATATCACTTCTTTCACGCCTTGGCCATCACAGATACATAGTACGTCCGTCTGTCCGTCTGTCTGCGTGCTTTCTTCTCTCTCTCTCTCTTTCTCTCTTCTCATCCGTTGGGGCCACCAGCAGGAGTCGCTACTTACCGTCCTTGTTCATGCCCATCTGCAGGCACTTTTTGAGGCGGCACGCTTGACACTGGTTCCTGTGAGCCTTGTCCACCACGCAGGTGCCCGTGCCCGCCTGGCATCTGCGGGTGCAGTGTGTTGGGGAGAAGGACCGAGGGGTGGAGGGATGAAGGGAGATAGGAAGAGAGGGAGGCGGAAGAGAAATATGGCGTTAGTATGTTAAATGAAACTAAATTGGAATGTCTGAAGGACTGGGCGTGTTAGTGTGTTAATGAAGAGGAGAAAAACAACCACTTGAAGGCAATGGACTGCTGTACTTAAGTTGAAATATGAGTATGAAGCGAAGGTTGATCAGCTTACACGAAATGTTTAGGAATCAAGGGCCAGCGACTAGCATATTGTACGTGCGTGCCAATGTTCCACCACCACTATGGAATAAAGCATTGAACTCTCTTAGATTCGAGGGGAAGTGCACATAGGCAAAATCTTAGGAACGATTATAAACAGTTAGAGAACTTCATGCTCGCGGTAGATTGTTTGGCATCACTACTGTGTAATATCCAACTATAAGGAAAGATTTAGTACAAAAAGTTTCTCCATACTCCATTTTCTAAAGTCAGGAAAGAAGACCAAGAAATACGGAGAAGAAAAGAAGAACATAAACAAAAACAAGAAGCAAAAAAGTTAATGAGGAGAATAAGAAAAGAGTTAATGGTGAGGTTACAAAACAAAGAGGAAAGAGAGAGAGAGAGAGTGGGGAATAGGAAGACGACAACGATAAACAAGAGGACCCACCTGTAGATAAGCTTACGCCTGACGGACCTCTTGAAGAAACCCGAGCAACCGTTGCAGGCCAGGATGCCGTAGTGTTTGCCTGACGAGGTGTCCCCGCAGACCAGGCAGGTGAGGCCCGGGGACACACGCCTGCTGCCGCCCCCGCCCACGCCCAGGCCGCCCACGCCCATGTTGTTGGCTGTAAAGGAAAGAGAGAGAGTAAGATCTGAAGTAAAGGGATGACTGAACTGAAGGGATGAAGTGAAACTGAAGTTGAATCTCTCTCTCTCTCTCTCTCTCTCTCTCTCTCTCTCTCTCTCTCTCTCTCTCTCTCTCTCTCTCTCTCTCTCTCTCTCTCTCTCTCTCTCTCTCTCTCTCTCTCTCTCTCTCTCTCTCTCTCTCTGCCCTTCACCCCTTGACTTGACCTATTGATCCCTTTTTTTATTTGTCTTTTATTTGTCTTCCTTTTTGAACTGAAGGGATGAAGAGAAGCTGAAGTTGAATCTCTCTCTCTCTCTCTCTCTCTCTCTCTCTCTCTCTCTCTCTCTCTCTCTCTCTCTCTCTCTCTCTCTCTCTCTCTCTCTCTCTCTGCCCTTCATCCCTTGACTTGACCTATTGATCCCTTTTTTTATTTGTCTTTTATTTGTCTTCCTTTTTCTTTAGTTATTTTACGTTTTCTTCGCTCTCTTATGGTCCTTTTTCTTTTTCTTCTTTATTATTTTTTCCCGTTGTTTGTAGTATACCATGAATCAAAACAGGTGAAGAAGAGGAGGAGGAGGAGGAAGAGGAGGAGGAGGAGAGAGGAGGGAGGAGAAGGAGGAGGTCAAAGAAGGAAAAGAAGAAAAGAAGAAGACGCATCTCTCTCTCTCTCTCTCTCTCTCTCTCTCTCTCTCTCTCTCTCTCTCTCTCTCTCTCTCTCTCTCTTTATCTTCTTACCTACGCTGACGGTGCCGATGCTGCCGCCGCCCATGGACACGCAGCTGATGGCGGAGGACACACACACGGCGTTGGACATGGTGGAGGGACAGCGACCCCCCTAGTGGGCGATAGGCGGCCCCCCAGCAGACCTCCTCCTAACTGCGGGCGAGATGGAGTAAGAGGTGGAGTGGAATTAGCAGACAGGAACAGGAAGAGATGAATGAATGTGTGTCTATTTTCAGTAGTAGTAGTAGCAGTAGTAGTAGTAGTTGTAGCAGCCATACCTGGTGATGGTGGTGCATGGAGAGGGCGGGCGGCGGGAAGGGCGCCGGGGCAAGCATGGGCGTGGCGTGGGCGGTAAGGGGCGAGCTGGCGGGGGAACATGAGGGGGGCGACTCCACCGGGGAGCTGGAGGGGCTGCTGCAGGAGTCTCCGGGGGAGCGTGGGGAGCGGCAGTACTCCTCGGAACCTTGGGGAAGATGGAAGGGGAGAAGGTCAGTCACAATAGCGAGTCAGCAGCGGCGCCTCGGATCACAGGTCATTACTGAGGAAGGGTAGTCAGGTTAGGTTAGGTTAGGTCACGCAAGTCTTGACAAGGAGGAAGTGTGTCATTCATCTTACTCTACATTAAGTTCATCATCTATTCCTTACTAATAATCTTTTTTTTTTTTTCTCAGGATGAGTGATTAGGTGAGGTTAGGTCACTTAAATCTTGACGAGGAGGAAATGAGTCGTTCATTGATCTATTCTACAATGAGTTCACTATCTATTCTTAACTTATTCTTTATTTTTACTCATTATCAACCATTGGTGTCATTCTTGTTTACTTTAATTTCTTTCTCTTAACATTTTACAAATACGTCCATTCCTGTCTATAATTCTCAGCTTTTTTTGTTTTTATGATTCATATTCGATCTCCCGTGTGTTTATTTCGGCCAAGTCAGCATCAAAACACCCAGTTCGCAAGTTTCAAGTGGCTTATTAATTTTATTGCTCTATGTCACGAAATGTGTGTTACTGAATCCATTGACTTTCAGTATAGTTCTTTTAATCACTCACACGTTAAGTTTTATTTACACGAGATTTTTTTTCTAGGACTTTATATTTTTATCACTGACTTCCTCTCAACATGCACCTTTTTTTTTTTTTTTATTTCCGTCACCTCTCTCTCTCTCTCTCTCTCTCTCTCTCTCTCTCTCTCTCTCTCTCTCTCTCTCTCTCTCTCTCTCTCTCTCTCTCTCTCTCTCTCTCTCTCTCTCCCCCTCACTCCCTCATTCCAAGTAACAACACGCCTCACCCCTTTTCCCTTACAACCCTCCCTCCCTCCCTCCACACCAATCCCTGTTCTGCCCTCCCCTGCTCCCTCCTCCCACCACACCATCCACCACCCACCCACCTCAACCACCCTCCCATCCCACCACCCACCAGCCCTGATCCGTGCCTATAATCACTGCGAGAGGATCAATTGTAGATTAGGGAATGGATTCGGCGATTGGAGCTCACCCACACACCCGCCCATCCCTCATCTTCCTCTCCTCCTCCACCTCCCCCCCCCCCGCCACCCCCTCACCAATCGGAGGGCGGGGTAAGGGAAACCAAAGGAAGCTGAGCGGTAATTTTCGATGATCAGAGAATCGACGTGGAAAATCAGATCCTTCCTTATCTCATGTGTACTGTGTGTGTGTGTGTGTGTGTGTGTGTGTGTGTGTGTGTGTGTGTGTGTGTGTGTGTGTGTGTGTGTGTAATATTTATCTAATGTATTTATCTCTTAACGGTAAATTTTAGTGCGGTATTTGTCTATTTATTCATTTATGTATTATGTGTATGTATGTGTGCCTATGTATGTATGTATCTATCTGTCTATTATGGAGAGAGAGAGAGAGAGAGAGAGAGAGAGAGAGAGAGAGAGAGAGAGAGAGAGAGAGAGAGAGAGAGAGAGAGAATCATTCACTACTACTACTACTACTACTACTACTACTACTACTACTGCTATTATTACTACTACTACTTCTACTACTACCACCATCACCACCACCACCACCACCATCACCACCACCAACCAATTATACATTTCTTTCCACCCCTTCGGACTCTGTACTCTGCCTCCCTTCCTTCCTCCCCTTCTCTCCCCATCCCACCCCTTCCTTCTAATCCTCCCCCGGTACGTTAATCCCTCTGCCCTCCTCTCTCCCCTCCCCGCGCCCTGCCACCTTGTAATCCCGCATTAATCCTTTGTAATCCTGAAAGGAACACATCACGGGATTATTAATCTTAAGAGTACATGTTAACTGCCTGCGGTGGTGGTGGTGGTGGTGGTGGTGGTGGAAGTGGTGGTGGTGATGGTGGTCAGTTGGCCATGTTGTATGTTGTTTTATAGTGGTGGTGATGGTGGTGGTAGTAGTAGTGGTGGTGGTGGTGGTGATGGTGGTTGTGAATGGTGGAGTTAATGGTGATGATGGTTTTGGCAGCGGTGGTGATGGTGATGGCAATTATGTTCGTGGTAGTGGTGGAGGTGGTGGTGATAATGGTACTGGCAGTAGTGGTCATGGTAGTGATGGTGATCTAACAGTGGTGATGACGGTAATGGTGATGGAGACAATCATTTCAGTGGTAGTGGAAATGATGATGGTAATAATGTCAGTGGTGGTGGTGGTGGTGGTGGTGGCGGTGGCGTAGGAGGAGCAATCTTCCTCATAATAATTAGTCACATTAATATCTCCCCAACACCCTCTGACGATCACATAAATTAATTATTGTGAATGGAAAGAGAGGGAGAGGAAAGAGAGGGAGGGAGGGAGGGGAGAGGAAGGAAGGGATGGGTGAGAGGAGGGAGAGAGAGGGAGGAAAAACCATTCTTCCCCAATCTGTTATCCTCTCGGCATGACCAAATGTGCTAGAGGGAGAGGGAGGGAGAGAGGGAGAGGAAGGGAGAGAGGGAGAGGAAGGGAGAGAGAGAGAGAGAGAGAGAGAGGGGACGATTGAGAGATGGAGAGACTTAAAAAGGAGAGCCAAGGTATGAATAGTGATGAGGTCACACACACACACACACACACACACACACACACACAGTCAGATATATCCTGCCATGTACTGTACGTAATATATATATATATATATATATATATATATATATATATATATATATATATATATATATATATATATATATATATATATATATATATATATATATAATATAATATATATATATATATATAAAGAAAGGAGTAACGTTTTCATTTTCACTAAATCATAAAAGAAAAAAGGCACCGCACATATCATTCTGAAAAAAAAAAAGGAAAAAAACACGGTGGACAAAAATCAGCTAACAAAAGGATTTAATTTGAGACGAACGACGAACAGAGAAAAAATGAAATAGTTCCCCGCTAAAACCCAGAGAGAGAGAGAGAGAGAGAGAGAGAGAGAGAGAGAGAGAGAGAGAGAGAGAGAGAGAGAGAGAGAGAGAAAACGTGAGAGGGAAAAGGTAACAAAGAAAACGTGATTTAGGAGTTCCGGGGAGAGAGAGGAGAGAAGAGGAGGGAGGAGAGAGAGAAGAGGGACGGAGGTAGGAAGGTGAGGGTTGGGAGAGGGGTGAGAGGAGGGAGGGTAGGTGGGGGTAGAGGGGAGGGGCTCTTGGCAACTCATCACTGGGAGCTTTGATGCAATTACGGGTTTTGACAGAGTCGTCCCTGGAAGTAATTCAATATATCCCGTTTTCTCTGCCATTCTCTCTCTCTCTCTCTCTCTCTCTCTCTCTCTCTCTCTCTCTCTCTCTCTCTCTCTCTCTCTCTGCGCATTTTTAACACACCGTCAGTAGTCGAGTCACTTCAGAGCTCCCAGTCAGCCAGTCAGTCAGTCACTCAATTAATTAATCAGTTAGTTGACAATTGAATCATATGAAGTTATCTTTATAATTAGACTTTCCCCAGCTGTTTTCTTTTTTTCTTTGTTTACCCATGCATTCTTTGGGACAGACAGTCTGGTCACCTGCTGGTCAGTCAGTCAATCACTCACTAATTCAGTCACGCAGTCAGGCACTCAGCCATACCTGATGATCCAATTAAGTAAGTGTTGCCAGATGATCAGTCTGTTAATCAGTCAATCAGCCAATCCATCAGTCGGTCAGTGAGCTAAACAATCATCCACTCACTCCAGAATTGTCAGTCAGTCAGTCAGTCAGTCAGTCAGCCACTCATTCACCTTATCCCTCACTCACCCACTCACTCAACTAAAATATACAACAAGTCGTCTATCAACCAATCAGTCAGTCAGTTAATCAGTCAGTCACTCATTCATCCGGTCAACTAAATCCATCGCCAATCAAATCAAACCACCCCAGTCAATCAATCATTCAGTCAGTCAGTGAGTCAGTGAGGGCATCATTGTTTATCATCAGGCAGGCGGACAGGCAGGCAGGCAGGTCAGGGAGGAGGAGGAGGAGGAGGGCTCGGCAACTCAAATCCAGGATGGCTTGGCTTGGCTGGGTGGCGGCAAACACAGGTCACACTACCACACCATTAATCAATAGTCTGCCTCTCTCTCACTCTCTCTCTCTACCCCTCTCACCCTCCCTCCCACTCAGTCAGTCACTCACCTCTCTCTCTCTCTCTCCTCTCTCTCCTCTACTCTCTCTCTCTCTCTCTCTCTCTCTCTCTCTCTCTCTCTCTCTCTCTCTCCAGCTGCTACTGTTATAAACGACCCATCAGTGCCGACGCGAACAGTAAATGAGAGGCGAATTGGTTTTCAACAAGAGGATTAGTCCAAAGTCTGCCCCTCCAGGCCTCCCTCCTGTCGTCCTCTCTTGGCCTTTATAGAAAACGCTAGGCGGTCAGATGGCGGACAACTGCTTCCCTATAGAGGTGAGGTTAAAGAAGCCGTGAGGTGGAGATAAAGGGAGCTAAAGGGGATAGATTTAATAGGGACAGAGAAAGGGAGAAGGGAGGGAGGAGTTACGGGGGCGACAAATTCTACTTTAAAAAGCTCTCGAATATTGTCCAATTACTAGCGTGGCGGCGCATGTAAGTGAGTCTTGAAAGGGAGGGGGGAGGAGAAGAGGGGCGAGGGGGGTGGAGAGGCAAGGCTTGTGATGAGAGAAAACGATAGGCTTGAGAGGGGAGGCGATGGTAATTGTGACAGTATGCTGATGAGGGCTTCAAAAAGAGGGAAGAGGAAGGAAAAAAAGGAGAAAAAGATGAAAAGTGGGGAAAGAGGGAATGAAAGTGTGTGGTTGTTAGCTAGTTGTGTGAACGAGTGAATGAGCGAGACTTGTGTGAGGCATGAATACGTGTATGAGTGAACGAGCTAGGCTTCAGTCATAAGTGTTAAGTGGAAGTGCGCGGCCTGGCGCCGAGAGATCACCTACCTCCAGCCTTCTGTTCAACACCTTCTGTGAATAAACACCTGCACTGTTACCTGCGTTTCCTGTGCCCCTGCTGGTCAAGAGTCGAACATGGCGCAGTGAGTAGGATCAGGACAAGGCTGCAGTGGGTACGGCGCAGAATGGAGAAGCAGTTGGAGGCGCTGGCTGCCCTGCTAGCGCGACAGTCGGAGCAGAGTCAGGCTCTGCTAGCGCGACAGTCGGAGCAGAGTCAGGCTCGCGAGGAGCGTTTAACCCAGCTGCTGGAGAGAGTGGGGACACAAGCTCCCAGTCGCACCACGGCGAGCAATGAAGGCGAAACCACAGCCCGCAGCACGTCTACCCAGGGCGCGAGGTTCCCGACGTCCGCCACCATCATTCCTCACTTAACGGCGTCAGCATCTTTACGTGAGTTCGACACGTGGCGCCATAAGTTTGAAGGATACGTAACCCTCGCCAGGATAGACTGTCTCTCCCTGGCTGAGCAGAGGGCGGCACTCGCTGCTGTCCTAGACGACGAGTGGACCCGTACACTTCGCTACGGGATAAGCTTACCGAGAGACGCGGAGTTAAGAACCATCCTCGATGCAATGTGTGAGTACCTGCGAAGCCAGCGCAACATCATCATGGATAGAAGAGACTTCTACTCCCGCGTGCAAGAAACGCAAGAAGGGTTTGACGACTTTTTATGTGCTGTTAAGGAAATCGCCAATTTCTGTGACTTTTGCGACCAGTGCATAAACCATCAGCTGCGTGACAGAATTGTCGTTGGGACACGAGACGAAGTGGCTCTGAAACGCATGCTGGAAAACAAGAAACTCACCCTTGAAAACGCCATAGATATTTGCAGAGCATCAGAGAGCGCTAACCAGTGTAGTGCAGTACTAAGGGGCGGCTCTCACTCTTCGAGCCATGGTGTGAACGCTGTCTCGAACTACAGGAAGGGCAGTTTCGGGGGCTCAAGCCCCACGGGCTGTTATCGTTGTGGCAAAGATTGTCGCAGTGACAAAAGGGGATGCCAGGCAATAGATAAAGTGTGTCGTAACTGCGGGAAAAGAGGGCATTTTGCGAGTGTATGTCAGCAGACAGTGAGGAAACGACGAGGAGCTTCGAGGAGTTCCTCAACTGTCTCTCCTCATCGCGGTGCAGGCCCGAGGCGGGGAGCCAGTGCCAGTGTATACCAGCTCTTATCAGGCGTATACACAAAGACGGTGACGGCACGACCTGCGCCCCAGGTGCTCATTACCGCCACACATCCCGCTGGAAGAGACAAGATTACGTGGACTCCTGACTCTGGGGCCGAAACGACCGTTATTGGCCTCGACACGGCAACACTCCTTGGAATCCCGCCCTCCAGCTTGGCGCCCGCTGATGGTGATGGACTTTATGCTGCCGGTAATCACCCCCTCACCTGTGTAGGAACTTTCTCGTCGCACTTGCAACTGGGCGACAGGGAAGCTGAGACTGTTGTGAGCGTGGTGAAGGAGGTGAAGGGGGCGCTGCTTAGCTGGTACGATTCCATCGCTCTCGGAATCCTCCCCGAAGATTTTCCGGCTCAAATCCGACCGCTACGCAGGGAAGAACAGCACACCGGCAACAGCTCCATCAAGTACCCGACCGCCTCGCAGCCACCTCTATCTACGCCCACAGAAGTGATCAGCTGGCCTCATTCCTACGACCCAACGCCACAGCAGCGTGCGGGGCACGCTGCTGCTGTGATCAAGGCCTTTCCCAGCGTCTTCGAAGCAAAGGAAGGTTTACGTGCAATGGCTGGTGGATCCATGGCCATCGAGTTGACAGACGACGCTCGACCCTTCGCCGTAACAGCATCTCGTACAATCCCTTACAATTGGCGTGAAGAAATTAAGAGCCAGTTGGAAGAGCTGCTTAACAAGGAATCATCGAGAGTGTGGACTACCCTACGGCATGGTGCCACCCCATCGTGCCTGTCCCAAAAAAGACATCTGGTGTAAGGCTGTGTGTTGACCTGACACGACTCAACCGTTACGTGAAGAGGCCCGTGTATCCAGTGCGCTCACCTCATGACGCCATCGCCTCGATCGGGACCGGAGCAGTTTGGTTCACCACTCTTGATGCCAAGATGGGGTATTTTCAAGTCCCCATTAGAGAAGAAGACCAGGATTTAACCTGCTTCATAACACCTTGGGGTCGGTACAAGTTTCGGCGAGCGGTTATGGGTCTCGTCTCGTCTGGAGACGAGTATAACCGTCGAGGAGACCAAGCTCTCGGCGACATACCTAACACCATCAAGATCGTGGACGACATCCTGGCCTATGACTCCACCTACAGTGCGCACTTAGCCCATGTCATTCAGATTGTGCGGCGGTGTGACCAGCACGGCATCACTCTCAACCCACAGAAGTTTACATTCGCGGAAAGAGTGGTAGATTACTGTGGTTACTCTGTTTCTGGACAAGGCTACACGACAGACTCAAAGAAAGTTAAGGCAATCTCTGACTTCCCACGACCACAGCACATCACCGACTTACGATCATTCATGGGTCTTACAAACCAGCTTGGAAGCTTTTCTCCTGCTGTGGCTGCAGCTGCACAACCCCTCAGAGATCTCTTACGCCCGAAGAACAGTTGGTGCTGGTCTCCTAACCATGAAGAGGCGTTTGAGAAGGTGAAACAGTGTCTCGTCAGCCCACCTGTCTTGGCATACTTCGACCCATCATTACCAACGATGCTACAGACTGACGCCTCAAGGATGCACGGATTTGGATTCGTTCTCCTGCAGAAGCACAGTGACCAGTGGAAGATGGTGCAATGCGGGTCAAGATTTGTTACAGACACAGAGAGCCGCTATGCAGTAATAGAGTTGGAAATGGCTGCAATCGTCTGGGCAGTCAGGAAATGTGGCACCTACCTGAAAGGACTCCCTCACTTCGATCTTAGTGCTCGACCACCGCCCGCTGATACCTCTCCTCAATAGCAAGTTGTTGGGAGAAATAGAGAACCTGCGGCTGCAGCGCATGAGGGAGAAGCTTGCTCAGTATTCTTTCACAGCAAGCTGGCAAAAGGGATCGACACACTGTGTGCCCGACGCCCTCTCACGTGCTCCAGTACAGGACCCAGTGGAGGAAGAGGATGCTGCTACTTCTGGTGACCTCGACCCTCTCCACTCAGCGGTCATCTCAGCGTTATCTGCCACCAATGAGGACGGCGTCCGCTTAGCACCACTCCAGGATCAGACTGTGGAAATGGTACGTGCCGCAGCAGCAAGAGACGGGGAGTACTGCTTGCTCAAGAACGTCATCATCGAGGGCTTCCCTGATCATTGCCACGACCTCGATCACCGCTTGCGTACGTACTGGCCGGTGCGCAGTCTGCTGGCCGTAGACGACGACCTGGTGGTTTACGGGCCGAGGCTTCTTATTCCTCACAGCCTCCGCCGAGAAACACTAGAGCGACTCCATGACAGTCATCAGGGGATGGAGCGCACCAAGCGACGGGCCCGACAAACGGTGTACTGGCCTGGTATGGACAGAGACGTTGAGAACGTCGTTTCTGGATGCTCACTATGCCGTCCACTCCTACCAAGCCAAGCCAACGAACCTCTCTGGCAGGACACGGACACACCCAGCAGGGTGGTTTGAGTCAGTTTCTGCAGACTACTTCCACGCAGCAGGCCGTACATACCTCGTGTATGTAGATCGCTTGTCTGGGTGGCCTCACGTGTCCTGCATGCTCACGTCCAGCATCGGCTGATCAGCTCGTTCGTGTCCTTCGGGGTGTGTTCGCCGACACGGGCGTGCCTGTTCTCCTGAGGACTGACGGTGGACCGCAGTTCACTTCTTCATCGGTACGGCGCTTCCTGGCTCGATGGGGGGTGGAGCATCGTGTATCTTCACCTCATTATCCACGCTCCAATGGTCACGCCGAGGCAGCGGTCAAGTCCGTGAAGAAGCTGATCCTCACGACCACACAGCAGGGACACCTGGACGAGGATGCGTTCGCTCGCGGGTTGCTGGAACTGCGCAACACTCCGAGGGCGGAAGGGCGATCACCAGCACAAGTCCTCTTCGGTCATCCTATGAGGTCCTGTGTCCCGGCTCATCATCGCTCATACG
>NC_087151.1:26281020-26283520 GCF_035594125.1 Scylla paramamosain | reverse complement strand
TGTATGTGTGTGTGTGTGTGTGTGTGTGTGTGTGTGTGTGTGTGTGTGTGTGTGTGTGTGTGTGTGTGTGTGTGTGTGTGTGTGTGTGTGTGTGTGCTCACGATAATCTTTTCGGTTAAGCCTACAGTAGCATATATTTTGAGAGTGGCTTCCTTTTCATTACTCTCTCTCTCTCTCTCTCTCTCTCTCTCTCTCTCTCTCTCTCTCTCTCTCTCTCTCTCTCTCTCTCTCTCTCATCATAACAGCATCAAAACTCGACCCCTCCGTCCCCCCATTAACTTTTGAGCAGCAGCAGTCATTACTTTCTCCTTTACCTTTCCTACTGATCCACCAGCCCTCCCCTCTCCTGCCCCTCGCCCCGATCAACCCCACCCTCTCCTGCTCCTCGCCAGCTCGCCACGCCACGCCAGACCTTCCGTCCCTCTGCAACTGCTGCCTCCTGACTTCTCGCTGCCGCCTCACGACTCATTCTCTCCCTTTACGTAGGTACTTTTATAACATACAAAGGAACTTCGAGAACGTAGTCATTCATTCAGTACACTTACACAGCATAGTAGACCATGTTACTTTACACTATTGTTCCTGAAGCAGTGGAAATAAACGAGTGATTTTAATATCCTTGGTACAGTTTTGGTTAGAAGCATACATAGAAACTTTCAGCATTCATTTCCATTGTTTTGTTTGCTATACTCTTAAATCTTAATATGAAATTCTCTAATCTACTGGTTGTCTCCGTATATCTGATTGCCTCTTAGCGGACCAGATGATCTGCAGTAGGAATAAGGGTAAAACGTTATAGTCAGAATTAATGTGTTACCAGAATACGGACCATGACACCTCACGTTCACATTATGTCTCTACTTTCGGAGTCGCTGCCACGTGACCCTGTCCTTGTGTTGTAAAATCATTCTATCAATCTATTAATCTATCTCCCTTTTAGATATGCATACCATTGCTAGTAACAGTTTTTTTTCGTTTTTATGTTTTTTTGAGTTTTGTTTCTGCGATAATTCAAATGCACGCGCTCGAATGTAATGGAAAGAGAGGTTATATCGAAGCAGTATTTGGTGCATCATCAACGGAGCGGCACGAACATGAACGCTGACAAAACCATCTTCTCAGTATACAGTAGAAGGTGCTGTGAATTCTTTGCTGAGTGATGTAGTACATTGATTTTTGTGCTTCCCTGTTCGTGTTTCACCTGAGCGCATGTGGAGTGCCATCTGATGAATCTTTGTAGCTCAACCCTTTCATTGCGATACGAAACAATTAACAGCACCAGAAGCAATGCATTACATCTTCATAAACATCTATATAAGAAACAAGAGGATTAAAAGAATATATTTTGATGTTTCTACGCAGTTTAAAGACTGAAAGCTGCTGTAAAACAAGTAAAACTGTCATAAGTGATTAGTAATTAAGGAAAAATGTACCAAATATGAGTCATAAAGTTAAGAAAGTAAGTTTTAGCGCATCTTGATTAACTGGTTGACTGATTAAAGATGTCACAAATTGCATATCTCAGAATTTTCAAGACCAAAGCTTTCTTAATGCGCTTCCTTCATCTTCCGTACACTCACCTACTTTTCACACCTACTCTATACAAGGTAAATATAATACTAACCATACGCTGCGCTCAAGTATACGCACTCACAAAACCTCAAATACGTTTTCCTTCACTCAGAGCTTGAATTCTCTTGCTCAAACGCTTCCAAAACATTCCTTCTACTGCCGCCAGAGGTTTCCACGGCATCGCTACTCACAACACTCGCCAGAGAGAGAGAGAGAGAGAGAGAGAGAGAGAGAGAGAGAGAGAGAGAGAGAGGGGAGGGAGGGGAGGCGACAGAAAAGATTGTGGTTATGGTTTTTCTAGCCTTTTGTATGAAGATTAACATTTTTTCATTGGAGGAGGTAATTCTGAATGCATTACGGCAACTTAAAACACGAACCACAGCGATGCCACTCTTTTTTTTTTTTTTACTTTCTTTTCCCGCGATCAGACAGACAAACGCGGAAATAAATCAGGACAAACAGTAGTAGTAGTAATAATTATAATAATAAAAGACAAATACTGCGCAGTTATAATTCATACATGGGTCATAATAGCTTCTTTATTCCCTTAAAGACTTGAGTACAGAGATGGACTGCTGGTGGTGGTGGTGGTGGTGAGAGAAAAGACGAAATGAAACAGTACTTATATTTTTTTCTCTCTCTTCCTCCTCCTCCTCCTCCTCTTTCTCGTATCCACAGAAGGCAACAGAGGAAGCATGAAGGAGTAAAGTATTGCCTCATCATCTCTTTCCTCTCCACAGAACACAGAGGCACCAGCACAATCACCACCTTTGCCTCATCTATACAACAATGACAACCACATGAGCCAGGAGCAAAACTGAGCTACAGAGAGGAACGTAAGAAGGTGCAATAAACATAAGTAACTGGAACTCGTACAATACCTGGCGCCTTGACCCAAAGGTAAACAAAGGAACACAAAGGAAGAGTA
>NC_087151.1:26268520-26276020 GCF_035594125.1 Scylla paramamosain | reverse complement strand
TTGAAAACATTAGATGTAAAGAAACCACATATGTCACTTATTATTGTTGTTGTTGTTGTTGTTGTTGTTGTTGTTGTTGTTGTTGTTGTTGTTGTTGTTGTTATTGTTATCATTATTATTATTATTATCACCATCATCATCATCACCATCATATCATCATCATTATTATCACTACCGTTATTATCTCTCATATATTCAAAGGTGTCATATCTATCTCTGTGAGGTTTGTTATACATACATATATACATTTAAACATACATACATATATACATATATACATACATACTACGTACATGCATGCATACATACATACAAGCATATTATGTACGCATTCACGTCCTAACAAGATTACGTAACAATACCTGGGAAAGGAAGAGAGAGAGAGAGAGAGAGAGAGAGAGAGAGAGAGAGAGAGAGAGAGAGAGAGAGAGAGAGAGAGAGAGAGAGAGAGAGAGAGAGAGAGAGAGAGAGAGAGAATCAGGAGAAGGATAAGAGAACAAATAAAAAGGTGCACAAGAGACAGGCGGAATGAAAGGCACACACACACACACACACACACACACACACACACACACACACACACACGCATGGACAAACACAGACAGACAAAAAAAAAAGGGCAGACAGACTAACAGAAACAATAAACGAAAAGCCGACCAACGAAACACGCAAGGAGACGCAAAAAAAAAAATAAAAATAAATAAAATAAAAAAATAAATAAATGAATAATAAAATAAAAAAAATAGAAAAATAATTAAAATAAATAAATAAATAAAAAATGATTGTTGATTTCTTTTCGATAGAAACAAGTGAAATTAATCCGAAGAAAAGAAGAAAAAAAATTCAAATTTTTACGGTTAAGAAAAAAAAATTACTCGTAAGGTAAAACAAATGAAAGTATATTAGACTAGATCCAGTACACACACACACAGACACACACACACACACACACACACACACACACACACACACACACACACACACACACACAGGTAGTAGAGTGACAGGTAAATAAATCATAGGAAGGTACTGGATAAAATGAGTGGATAATGATGATGAAGAACATACATTTATGAATTTTAAATCTAATTAATGTATGAACACTTTTTTTGAAACTATGCTCAGGCGGAAGAAGAGGAAGAAGAAGAAGAAGAAGAAGAAGAAGAAGAAGAAGAAGAAGAAGAAGAAGAAGAAGAAGAAGGAGAAGGAGAAAATATAAAAAGAAGAACAAGAAAAAAAGTAAGAAAAGAAGAAAAAAAGAAAAAAAAGAAGAAAAAGAAGAAATACTCGTGAAGGAGGAGGAAGAAAGGGAGATGGCAGAAAAGGAGGCAACAAAAGCGAAGGAAGAATATAAGGAAGAGAAAGACGAGCGGGTAAAAGACCAAGAGGAGGAGGAGGAGGAGGAGGAGGAGGAGGAGGAGGAGCAAGAGGAGTTCTAGTTGGAAGTGAGGCGGGCCAAGTTACGAGCCAACCGCCCCGTGGATGTTAATCTCAGCCTCTGTGCAGGTGCATTAACGAGGCCTAGGACACACCTGGCGCCTCACCCCTACCTGCACGCACACACACACACACACACACACACGGGTACGGATACGAGAGCGATTATTTTTGGCATTTTTATTCATGTAGACAGATGCGGACGAGGGAGAAACGGAAGGCTGCATTGAACTGAACGGAATGAAAAGGAGAGAGAGAGAGAGAGAGAGAGAGAGAGAGAGAGAGAGAGAGAGAGAGAGAGAGAGAGAGAGAGAGAGAGAGAGAGTGAGTGTGTGTGTATGTATGTGTAACTAAACTGAACAACACACACACACACACACACACACACACACACACACACACACACACACACACACCACTGCACTGCGCACTAACCAGCTAACCACGCGTGACAAATGATGGCTGACGAGTGAGAGCGACAGGTGAAGGGGAAAAACGAGGGAGAGGGGAGGCAGGTGAGGGCAGGGAGATGAACGCAGGGAATGATGGGTGACGCTACAGTGCATGAGGGAAGGAGTCGGGAGAGAGGGAGAACGGGAGTAAAGGTTAGAGATAAGGGAGTGAAGGAGAGGATGATGGGAGGGTGAAATGAGTGTGTTGGGAGGAAGAGATGGAGGAGAGGAGGTGATATGGAAGAAATATATGTAGAATTAGGTGAAAATATAGGAAAGTAAAGAGGAAAAGATGATATTTCAAATGGGAAGTTAATATGTAAGCGCGGACACACACACACACACACACACACACACACACACACACACACACACACACACACACACACACACACACACACACACACACACACACACACACACACACACACACACACACACACACACACACACACACAGAGGACACGACAATCAATGCTCATGAATAATTGAAAAAAATAAAAAACAGTAACAGCAACAACAATGTCTACTACTGCTACTACTACTACTACTACTACTACTACTACTACTACTACTACTACTACTACTACTATTACTACCAGAACCACCACCACCATGACGAACACAACAACAACACACACATACTCACAAAAATCTGTCGCAGTGAAACCATCAGAGCATAAATTCGATAAAAAAGTCACTTCATTGGAAACAAAACAACAGAAATTATAAACAAAACAAAAAAATAAGGCTACACCAATGGCGTGACGTAATTTTAGAGCTCTGACGCCATTGGCTGGCCGGGACGAGATCATAGGATTAGTTCCGTGTTGTGCTGCGGCTTACGGTACGGGTTGTGTTATGGTGTGTGTGTGTGTGTGTGTGTGTGTGTGTGTGTGTGAGAGAGAGAGAGAGAGAGAGAGAGAGAGAGAGAGAGAGAGAGAGAGAGAGAGAGAGAGAGAGAGAGAGAGAGAGAGAGAGAGAGAGAGAGAGAGAGAGAGAGAGAGAGCAGAGGGGAGTGGGGTGGGGAGGTTCCATGCCAGGGAACAAACAAGCGTACGAACAATCAGACAAACAAACTCATAGCGAGACTATAGCATCAGTGGACGTACTCTGATAATCCATGACTACCAGATGACAGGGGCACACACACACACACACACACACACACACACACACACACACACACACACACACACACACACCTTCAATAATGTACAAGTTTCCCATCGCTTCAACTATCCGCCGCCAGCATCACTAACACACACACACACATTCTCTCTCTCTCTCTCTCTCTCTCTCTCTCTCTCTCTCTCTCTCTCTCTCTCTCTCTCTCTCTGACCAGGATGCCGCTGAACACAATGCCTCTGCAACAATAAGACGGGAACACCAGTAACACTTAATACCAGTAACATTTGATACCTAATACCAGGTGAAGAGTCAGGAAGCGACCACTACACTTGACAGACTTTACCGCCGCCCTCTCCCACCTTGACTGCCTTACATATACAAGTAACAATCCTCCTGCAGTGATGACGTACGTAGGTAAGAATAGGGTGTAGTAGGTATGCATGACTTACTGCTGTGCTTACTTTGCTGACTAACGCTCGCGAGTCTCTTGTAACTTTGACTCTCTCCCCCCAAAAAATTGTACATACATTTTTTATCTTCTTTTTTTCACAACTGCATGAAATAATAACTAGGAATGCCGATGCTAAGTTAATGTAGGCCAATTAAAATATGATATTGTAGATTACACGCTTATGTTTAGTCGAAAGAAGCGGGCATGGAATTAACACATAATAATTTTAATAAACTGATCCGATCTACGGAAAAGGAAAGTTGAAAATACAGCACACACTGACACACAACACAGGAGAGTCCGGATAGCACACACTGTGACATCTCTAGCATGAAAATTGACAACATAACTGAGTATGTCTGCCGAGAATGAGGAATTATGGTTTAAATCTGATTAATCTCCCAACCATGCCTTGAATCACACGAAAATTTGTCATAAGCATAAAAACAAATAGATAAATAAGTATATAATTAAATAAACAAACTACTAACCGACTAACTGACCAAGTAACTAACAAACTAACAAATAAACTACCTGCCCAACTAATGAACTTACTAAATAAACCTCAGTAAATAAACTAACAAATAGATAAAGGATAACAGTGAAGCATTTCGTCCCCTCCACAAAACAGCTGTTCGCCTCACCACCAATGGCTTAACTAGCGTAACCCAGCTGGTGCCTGACGCGGTGTGTGATATTTTCCTGCGAACACTAAAAGTCAAGCTCTATTGCTCTATTGATTCCCGCTGAGTGTCGCTGTCTCGTGACCTTTCTGTCGATGACTTGTGGTGGCTGGAGGTTCTTCAAGGGACAAAGGAAACTAAGACGACGTGTTAAGATCCTGACAATTTTAGGCTTAGTATGGAAGGAATAATTGATTGACTGATTGACTCTGGCGACGCACAGTAAGAATAATTATGTTGTGCCGACGAGGTGAGGAGAATAAGGTAGGGAGGAAGAAAGAAGGGAGGGAGAAGGAAGGGAAGAATTTAATGAAAGAAAAGAATTAAAGGAAGAAATAAAATGTATAGAAAGGAAGGAAGGAGGAAAAGAAAACAGGACGAGAGGAAGTAGGGATAGGGACAGAAGGAAAGAAAGGATATAGAAGGAAGAAGGAAAAGGAAATAGAAGAATGAGGGAAAGGGAGGAGGGAAGGAGGGAGGGGTGAAAGTAAGGAGGGAAAGAAGAAAGGAAGAAAAAAACAATAAAAAATAAGACAAAATAAAAAAAAATATAATTAAAAGAAAAATAAAGAAAAAAAGAGGAAAAGAGATGAAAAGGAAGAAAACAGAAGGAAACGGAAGGACTAAAAAGAAAACAAAAACCACCACCACCACCACCACCACCACCACCATTGCCACTGCCGTAACTGCTACCAACACTACCAAAAGCAACAACAATGATTACAAAGGCACCACGAGACTCAGAGAAGTGTCGCCACCATCAGGACTGCTAACGTGTGTGTGTGTGTGTGTGTGTGTGTGTGTGTGTACTCAATATAATAACGGCAATACAGTCGGTACTTAAATAATTACCACACGAGTACTTGTAAAGCCTAAATATAAGCCTGTACAAATTGAGTGATAGTTTTTTTTTTTTTTGTTGTTATTGTTATTATCATTATTATTAGCCTTGTTTTTACTACTACTACTAGTACTACTACTACTACTACTACTACTACTACTACTACTTATAATATGTCAGGTTCAATTACGTACTTTGTCAATGACTGTGACGTTAAATAATGATTTATGATGAATGTTAGCAGCGATTCTCAACGGGGTGACTAAATGAGGGCCAGGTAAATAACTAAAGGGGATCAAATATCAACTACCAGGTTTGCTGTATCGCAGGTGTTTCCCAAAATATGTTCTTTAATAGAGCGATATAATTAACTAATACACAAGATGAACAGCTAATGAACAAAATAACAAAAAGGCGAAGAACACCATAGCTTCCGTGCCATCAACAACACTAACTGTAACCCGCGATGCCCCGCTGTTCGTGCCTCGGTGATGATTCTGACAACACGCAGCAAAACAACACCAGCATTAGGGGGACGGGCCGCCGATGAGTCCCAAAGTGTGCGCCGCGAGGGATGGAGGAGGGAGGTGCAGCGGTGGCGGCGTGAGGGGGCACGGGAGAAGGGATTGGTGAGTGGTGAAATCATACTTTGGGTCCCGGCCTCAAACTCACTGGTGTGTGCTGGTGTGTGACTGATAAGTTACTCTAAACAATCTATCAACGTTTTCCACTTGGGTACATCCTTATTACTGTAACAGAATATTTCAGTTACGAGTTTCGCTGGTGTAAGAGAAAAAGTGGAGATAATTTGGCAGGCAGGCAAACAAAGAGCTGAAAACACATATATATGTCATTTTTTCTTAGTTTCTTTCCTTAATGACATTTTTTACTCCCTTGCTCCCTCATCTTCCCCACTCATCTCCGTCAGCTGCTCCTCTATTTCAGACCATCCCAGTAAAACATATTAAACTCTCCGTTCTCAGTTTGATTTGCTTTTTCGTACCATCCTTGGATTGTCATGGCGTTGCTAAATTGTCCATCTATAATGTGTTCGTTCAATGACGTGCTCTGCCTGTATCTTTATTTCCTGTCAGTTGTGGTCAAGGAGTCTTCAGAATTTACCCCTAAGAAGTCGCCGCGCTCCTTAAACACACGAAACAACTGTGCCTGAGACTGTTACGTGACTTCTTTGAGTGACATTGAACGAGAATGGCCAGGAACGTGGGAAAAGATATGCATTTCCACGGAGAAGCATCAGATCTCTGCTTCTCACACGATGATGCTTCATTTGGTTCATTCTTGACTGAACGAGACGACAATGCAAGTATGCCAAAAGCCGAATGATGAAGTGAATGATTAATGTTGCTGAGTTATCACTGAGAGTATGTTTATGTCTACCATGTATGGACTATCTAGCGTAAATAATCTGCAGCGTGGGGCGTCAGTAGGAAAATTGCACTATCTTTAAATTATAGTTAAATACTGAATAAACTTTACTTAGTCACTATGCTGCTGTATAAGGCACTTGTGTGATAATTACGGGATGAAAATTAATGTTTCAAAGACTAAGTTTTTTGTAATTTGTGGAACTACGAGAGATAAAGAACCATTGAAGGTTGGTGAATTAGTAGTAGAGTCATGCAGCCAATATATATATACCTAGGTTCCCCATTTACTTGTGATGGTTGTGTCTCTTCTTCTGTCAAGGTTCATGCCAGTACTAAGATGGCTCATGTCAATAAATTCATTTGCTTTTTAAAGAAAAATAATGACATACCATTTGTTGTAAAGAAGAGAATATTTGATGCTGCACTAATGTCAGCCATACTGTACGGCTGTGAATCCTGGCTGAATGCTGATTTGAGGCCTATAACTAGACTTTACAACTTATGTATTAAACAATTGCTTTGTGTTAGAACAACAACCTGTAATGACATGTGTTATGTGGAATTGGGTTACCCTCCACTGAAAGACCTTGTGCTGAGCAGACAAAGAAAGTTTTTTAAAAAGATGTGGCAAGAAAGAGTGCATATGAATGATGACCCCTTGATCTTTGCTATTAAAACCACTCTTAATAATAGACTTAATACAAGATCTTTTATTTCTCAGTTAATTAACGACGACAGAAATGATATACATATTGCCATGGAAAAATTAAAGTGTGACATATCTGCCTCAGATTCCTCCAGGAGAGTAACATACAAAGCAATAAATCCCAGTCTATCGGTTCATGATATCTACACCCGCAAAAAGGGAATCAGAGAAGACCTAAGAATTAATTTCACAAGATTTCGTCTGTCGGCACACTGGTTAGCAGTTGCGGTAGGCAGGTGGAAAAGACGGGGGCGTGGCCGCCTACCTCTAGAGGAGCGGCTGTGTCCCTGCGGACAAGTACAGACAGAAGTTCATGTCATCGAGCAATGTCCCCTCTCACAACACATCCGTGACACATATACATATTCTACACTACAGGAACTATTCAGTGGCTCCTTTGATAATACAAGA
>NC_087151.1:26261020-26263520 GCF_035594125.1 Scylla paramamosain | reverse complement strand
ACGTGCGTGTGTATGTGTGATGGCGCCTCAGAACGAAAAATTAATACAACTCTTGCCTGATGATGTGATGCCTGCTGTTTTAATATGACGCTGGACTGAATGGACGTGTCTTGTTACGCGTCCACGCCAGCCATTACCGTCCAGTTAGCAGTTGGTGCCGCAGCCTCGCAATATCTCCTCGTTGGGAGTTGGCTGTGACCACTCATGGCTCTCCTTAATGGTGGTGCGTGATGCTACTGTTACTGCTGCCTTGTGGTGTCTGCTACATGCATGCACGCGCGGCTTACTGGGAGTGTGAGAATATATGTTTACTATTCTCATTCCTCTTTATATCTGCAATTGTGTTCACGTTAAGAAATGCGGTACGTACGGCATACATCTCTCTGTTCAAAGACGTATAACCATCGCGCTGAGGTCCGTGTTTTGAAATGCGTTGTTCTTTCATTGACACTTATTTCAAAGGCCAAAGATTCGGGTTCTCATGGACGTTTTTTTTTTCTTTCTTTCTTTCTTTTCTATGTATGACACTGAATCTTAGGTAAACTATTACCACAATTACGAAAACGTACTCGCATATCCCAATAACATCCACTGTAGATTGTTAAAAGTAGCAGCCGAGATGAGACGCCACAACGTTTAGAGAATACGGTTCCCTCTCAACTACCACACTCGTTAACGCTGCACACTTCCCAACGCAAACCAGACATTCAAGCACACACACACACACACACACACACACACACACACACACACACACACACACACACACAAACACACACATACACACACAGACTCCTCCCTCCCTACCCCCCCTCCACAAACACACACCTATACCCGCCCCCCTCACACACACACACACAACGCTCAGCCATCCACGCACTCTCACAAACCAAAAAACTCAGAAGGAAGCCTTTACAAAGTCGGAACACAGGGCTGGGCGGGGGATAAGGAGGTGGTGGGGCCCCGCAGGTGTGTATGCTTGGGTGTTTTACAGGTAAAGTTTGGGCGGCGGTAAGCCAGGCGTGAGGAAATATGGAGATGAGGAGTGTGATCAGTGTCTGCTCCTCCAGCCCCCATTATCGCCGGCATAAATAGAGTCTGGAAGGAGGGAAGGAGAGAGAGAGAGAGAGAGAGAGAGAGAGAGAGAGAGAGAGAGAGAGAGAGAGAGAGAGAGAGAGAGAGAGAGAGACTCGTTACCGTCTGTTTTCCTTGTAATCTCTCTCTCTCTCTCTCTCTCTCTCTCTCTCTCTCTCTCTCTCTCTCTCTCTCTCTCTCTCTCTCTCTCTCTCTCTCTCTGAAAGGAACAAATACATTTACGTTCCTAAAATGAAAAAAAAAATACATTAAAAAAAGAATAAGATAAAAATGGTTGCCATAAACGCCTATTCCATTCAACTACATATAATAATTTATCTTTTATCTATTTTTGTACAAGCCATTGATTTTTCGACATATAACATATTCATTACATTTTACTCTATTCCTGTAAGAGTATCATTAAAAGCTGATCCTCTCATTCAACTATAAATGTGAGCCTTGATGTATGTAGGAGGCAGAAAAGGGAAAGACTGAAGGAGGGAGGACGGCGAGGAGGAAAGAAGGGAAAGAGGGAAGGGAAGGAAAAGGACGGACAGGTAAGAAGGGATAAGGAGGAAGAAAGATGACCTGTGTATGTTGTTGTATTGTTGTTTTAGTATTGAAAGATTAACTAGTATCTCTCTCTCTCTCTCTCTCTCTCTCTCTCTCTCCTCTCTCTCTCTCTCTCTCTCTCTCTCTCTCTCTCTCTCTCTCGACCAATCCCAAGCCGTCATACTCCATTCCTCTGTTTGTATTTACCTGTGTTTCTATCACGCGCTTTACATTCTTACCTTTATCTAAGACGCGGAAACCAATAGTATAGCTGTAACATCTCTCTCTCTCTCTCTCTCTCTCTCTCTCTCTCTCTCTCTCTCTCTCTCTCTCTCTCTCTCTCTCTAGAACACTGTCGCAAATAACTATGAAGAGAGAGAGAGAGAGAGAGAGAGAGAGAGAGAGAGAGAGAGAGAGAGAGAGAGAGAGAGAGAGAGAGAGAGAGAGAGAGAGAGACAGAGAGATACATACCTACATATGCACATAGACGCATACAGAGTACAAAACAATGAACAAAACAAAAGAAGCAATATAAAATTATGCGCCATACACACACACACACACACACACACACACACACACACACACACATACACACATAGACACACTACATATATATAGATGAGCCCGATAATAATAATAATAATAGTAAACAGATTACCCAACAACAAGTGGATATGAATGTATGTATATGTATGCATTTGAATTAACACAAACTCAATTTCATTTATCCAATCAGATGCGGCGTCAGTCATGAACGTTTGTTACTAATGTTGTTCCCTTTAGTCGCCAGTCATCCCCGCGCTGTTTTTCGTCTCCGTCAGTGAGGCAACTCCTCTCTCTGCCAGGCCTTCGTGTGTCACCGGCCTAC
>NC_087151.1:26248520-26256020 GCF_035594125.1 Scylla paramamosain | reverse complement strand
GATAGGATCTGACAAAAATATGGTCTGGCTGGGGCATGGTTTGTGGAGGACATGGTCTGCCTGATAGAGGGTCAGGTTTGGGCATGATATTTCGGTGATATGGTCTGGCGAGGACATGGTCTGACAGGGATATGGCCGCATGGTCTGGACTAGATGTGGCCTAAAAGGAAAAGGATCTGGCGGGACAGGGCCAGGTTGGGGCAAGGTCTGGCTGGAGCACGTCTAGCGGGGGCGGGATCTAGCAGGAACATGGTCTAGCGAGGTCTGGTGTCTGCAGGATTTTAGGATTTTATGAAGACATGAGCAGGCGCGAATGTGGTCTATCGCGGACAAGATTATATGGATAAAGGATCAGGCAGGGACACGGTTTGGTGAAAACAGGTTCTATTCGAGCTATGGACTGATGAAGAGTCTAGCCGGGACAGGGTCTATGGTCTGGTGGGGACAAGGCCTGGCAAAGAGAGGGTTTGACGGGGACATGGTCTGGCGAGGACATGGTCTGGTGAGAATATGGTCTGACGGGGACATGGTCAAGCGGGGCACACGGTCTTGTGGTAACATGGCCTGGGGGGGACACGGTTTGGTGAAAATATGGCCAAACGGAGACATGGTCTGATAGGGGTACGGTCTGGCGGGCACATGGTCTGGCAAGGAACAAGGTGTAGCGGGACAAGGGTCTGGCGCGGAGAGCGAAAACATAGCATGATGGAAACAATGGTCTTGTGGAGAAGGCCCCGTGGTCCAGATTAAGTAAGGCAAGTTAGGGTGAGGCATTAGGGTGAGGGAAGGATCCGGCAGGGGACAGGGTTTAGGGTGAACAATGTGTGATATGGAAAATGTGCAGTGATGAGTGACGGCATTGTGTGGCGGGGAGAGGACTAAACGCGGACGAAGGATGGTGAAAACAGTACTGCGAAGAAAAGTCTGAGAAGGGAAGGGTGAGTGAGGGACAGGGTGTGGTCTGCCCAGACAGGTGAGAGCAAAATTAAGGTCTAATGGGGAAATGATAATGGGGGAACACGGTCTGGCAGATAATAGGTCTCATGGGTGGAGACAGAGTGTAGTAGCAGTAGACAGCGGTGTGGCAAGGGCGTAAGAGGCTTCGTGCGTGGGCGCCGCGTGTTTTGTACTCACCGTCGCCGGAGTGCAGCAGGGGCCGTGGCCGGGGCTTCACCTCTCCGATAGACGGCGGCCGCTCCTCCTCGCCGGCCTCCTCGTCGGACCTCCGGGCAGCCTCCATCTTAGCGATCTCCGATTTGGCTTCCAGCTTGGCGTCGTGGCCGCCGCCCTCCCACCAACGAGTCCACCCGCGTTCGCCGCCGCCGCCGCCGCCGCCTCCGCCGCCGCCGCCCACGGGCAAGTGAGTTTCGCGGGTGGCCTCGCGGGTCACAAGTGAGGGCGGTGGAGTGTCGTGGGCGGCCTGGCGAGGCGGCGGGGTGGTGCGGGCGGCCTCCACAGCCTCCAGGGGCGGTGTGGCAGCGCCCGTGTGGCCGGAAGGAGGCGCCGCCCGCCGGGGATCAATGCTGGCGGTTGTCTTGAGCGCCTCGCGTGCACACGCCGGCACCGGCTGGCCTCCGGGGCGATGCTTGGCTCCTCTTTCGCGAGGGGCGCCCGCGGCCTCACGACCAGCAGGCAGCGAGGCACCGCCGCCTGGACAGGAACAGTGTCGATGAAGGAGGAAGGCGCAGGACCGCGTGCGGGCGTGCGGCGGGCGGGCGGGCGAGTGCGGCGTCAAAGGTTGGTCGGTGGGGTGTCGCCGGCGCGTCGCCCCACTTGACTCCTCCTCTGTCAAGACGCCCCGCCCCCGCCAGGACTCACCCGTCACCCTTGCCTTCCACGACACCATTTTCCGAAGGTGGAGGCCGAGCGGCGGCTCACTAACGAGGCAGCGAGAGGCCCAAGACGCGACCACACCCATTTTTGAAGAAGGACGTTTGACTGGTGATCTCTGGCGGGCTTAAGCCCTATCACGTGGCTCTTAGCGCAAGACGCGCGCTGATTGGCCGCCGCCAACCGGAATCAGCCAATAGGGCGGGGCTAAAGCCTCTACGCGGCTGCTGATTGGACGCCGCCTGATGTATGGAAAGTGGCACTTCACAGAGATTGATATTGATCGCGCCACACTCGCTCTGAAACAATCAACAACTTTGGTCCCCGGCAGGTCTGGCCTCCTCACCCCTCCTCCTCCTCCTCTTCCTCCTCCTCCTCCTCCTCCTCCTCCTCCTACTACTACTACTCCTCCTCTTCCCTCACATCTCTCTCTCTCTCTCTCTCTCTCTCTCTCTCTCTCTCTCTCTCTCTCTCTCTCTCTCTCTCTCTCTCTCTCTCTCTCTCTCTCTGTCCTCCCCCTTCTATTCCTACTTCTCGACGCCTCCTCCTCTCTCCCTCCTCGCCAACCAACCACTACCACCACCACCACCATCGCTCCCTCCCTCCCTGCCTCCCCCTCCAGCCCCTCCCTCCACCAAGCATTCAATAGAGTCAAGAGGAGGAGCTGATTTCTTTGGATGTCGCCTCAGAAACCTGCGCCTGGGCCTCGCTCGCGCCTGGGGAGGGGGAGGAGAGAGGAGGGAGGAGGGGGACAGGGAGCAGAGGAGAGGAAGGAAGGGAGGAGAGTCAAAGAAGATCGGGTGGTTGTGAAGTTGTTTATCTTGTTCGTTTAGTCTCTCTCTCTCTCTCTCTCTCTCTCTCTCTCTCTCTCTCTCTCTCTCTCTCTCTCTCTCTCTCTCTCTCTCTCTCTCTCTCATGGTGTGATGTTGCAGGTGTCTCCACTTAAACAAGTGTCAAAGCACGCGCGCGCACACACACTCACTCACACACACACAGACACACACACACACACACACACACACACACACACACACACACACACACACACACCACTATGCAATCTTTGTCCGTGTAATTTGAGAGAGAGAGAGACAGAGAGAGAGAGAGAGAGAGAGAGAGAGAGAGAGAGAGAGAGAGAGAGAGAGAGAGAGAGAGAGAGAGAGAGAGAGAGAGAGAGAGAGAGAGAGAGAGAGAGAGAGAGAGAGAGAGAGAGAGAGAGAGAGAGAGAGAGAGAGAGAGAGAGAGAGAGAGAGACAAACAGACAGACAGACAGACAGACGGACAGACAGACAGACAGACACACACAAAGACAAACAGAAAAACAATCTAATATACATGAAAAGTAAGAGTGCGGAGGAAACCCATAGTTATACGACCGAACCAAAAATAAAATAAAGTGAAAAAAAAGAGAAAACAAGAAAGGAAAAAAAAAAAACGAAAACCCCCCCAAAAAATATATATATACAGAAAACAGCCCAACGCAACTAACAAACATATACGTATAAAGTCCATAACCCAACACGGATATAGTTCAGTGTGAAAGTAGTTTAGGGTCATATAGCAGGGATGGCAGTGCATTACACACACACACACACACACAGAGAGAGAGAGAGAGAGAGAGAGAGAGAGAGAGAGAGAGAGAGAGAGAGAGAGAGAGAGAGAGAGAGAGAGAGAGAGAGAGAGAGAGAGCGTGGTGCCTGCCTTCCCCCCAGCATCGGGACAGCATCAGGGAAGGCGATTACAGCAGAGAAACAGCAGTGCCAAGTCGAGCCAAGGGACCACTGTTTGGCTCTCTCTCTCTCTCTCTCTCTCTCTCTCTCTCTCTCTCTCTCTCTCTCTCTCTCTCTCTCTTACAGTCGATCTGCCGCTTTCTTTTTTCTTACCATTCCCTCTCTCTCTCTCTCTCTTTCTGTTAGTGTACTCTCTCTCTCTCTCTCTCTCTCTCTCTCTCTCTCTCTCTCTCTCTCTCTCTCTCTCTCTCTCTCTCTCTCTCTCTCTCTCTCTCTCTCTCTCAATTACTCTCCCCCTGTTTCTCCTGGCTCGCTCACTCGTATTTCTCTCACTCACTCACTCTCACCCGCCGCTCTCACTTTTCCTTTTATTTTTTGACAGCCAATTTTTTTCATTCCACTTCCCTCTATTTTTCATTCTCCGCGTGTACTCTCTCTCTCTCTCTCTCTCTCTCTCTCTCTCTCTCTCTCTCTCTCTCTCTCTCTCTCTCTCTCTCACTAAGCATCACGGCAGTAGTTTGTGCAGCTGTGGGGGTGATGTGCTGGTGGTGGTGCTGGTGGTGCTGGCGGTGGTGGTGGTGATGGACGAGCGGGCTAAAGGTCCTTCAGTCACGAAGCAGTAATCAACATTAAAGCCTTGCCCGGCGATGCACTGCTGGATTGATGCCGCCGCGTTCATAATTCACAGCCATGACGGGACGCGAGGCAGCTAGCGGCGCCATCTGTGGGCAGGGAGCGTGACTGCTGCTTGGCTGAGCTTGTGAGAAACGTGCATGTCAGATAGGTGGCGTTCTTCAGTGATATTAAGGACTGTATTCTGAAACGTTTTGGTGTCTCGTCTTTCATCTCCATTAATTTTTTTAGGATGAATAAGGTTGATGGTTAATTAGTATCTCAGTTTTTCATGTTTTCGATACTTGCCATTCTCTCCTTAACATTGTTTTTTCATTGTTCTATTGAGAGTGTAACATGAATTCTGCATCTTCAATGTGGAAAAATACACGAAAACTCGATTTATGTTCTTTGTGTTTGAAAATAGTCTTATAACGGCATGCACTAAAAGTTATTAAGGCTTTCAGTGGTACTTTCATGATTTTAGTGAGAGTTTGAAATGGATTATGAACCTCAAATGGGAAGAAAACACACACACGAGAACTTGATTAATCTTCTGTGGCCTTTGAAACACACTTTATAAAAGAACAAAGCGCGTAAGAATAAAAAGGATAACAAAAGATTAAAAAAAAGTAATTGCGTTCTTCTATTCTATAATTAAACACCTACACGATATGATACTTACAATACACGAGATAGAAAGGAGTAATTGTGCTTTCGTATCCTGTTCTTAAACACTTGATAATGAAACCTGCTGAGGGAACTAAAAACAAGTTATTTAACACCTTAAAGTAGATGCACTCTAATCGAACTACGAGAGTACACATAAGTACACCAATTATTACTGAAAGGGGAAAAAAAGATATTTATGAACAAATTCTCACACTCTGACCCCGATGACCGGAATAGTAACGCTGACACCGCGGTAACTCGTCCTTGGTAATTGGTTTCTCTATACTGCAAGCACATTGGCGCCACCTGCTGCCACCAAGCTCCTTTTGAACTCCCCTGCCGATGCTACCATCGGAAAAATACAAGAATATTATACTTGCCTTTAATTTTCACATTGTCAAGAACGGTAACAACAACAATAACAAATACAACAATAACAACGCCACCACCAAGAAAAAGAAAACAACAACAATTACAACACTCCTATTACTACTGTTACGACCATCACCATTACTATTATCAGTATTTCAAAACAAGTACACCCGCCTGCCTATCTGCCAAGTCTGAACGTCTACAGCACTCACAGCGATCCCTCGAGAAGGCACATTCTGCACTGGGGACGTGACGTGCAGCCTCTGCTCTGCAACATTAGATCCCATAGATGTTATTTTCCCATTTATTTGAAAGCGCGTTACGTATAAGAAGAACATAAAGGAAGCTGCGATAATCTAATAGGCGTTCACGTCGCAGTCCCTTTAATAAACATACTGTGCTGTATATACGCATGTCCACCTTGAAATCTGACACCAGGCGACGTTTTTTTTATCTCCATGTGATCCTAAATAAAACTGGGCAGGGAAAATAAGGATTCAGAGAGAGAGAGAGAGAGAGAGAGAGAGAGAGAGAGAGAGAGAGAGAGAGAGAGAGAGAAAATAGGTATTGGCTATTTCATGATACTGCATCACAAAACTACAACAGCAAGGGACGCATTTCAACATTAAGTATTGCAAAACTTCTGTAATGCTGCTGCTGCTGCTGATGATGATGGTGGTGGTGGTGATGACAATAATAATAAGGGCAACTCACCCATCTCTCCTGGCCGCGCCCTCAGCAGCACCCTTCACGAACCAGAGCCTCACCTGTTGAAGAAAACGACACAGTGACATGATGACCAGTATTCTGCAACGCTTTGTTCCGCTCCCCACCACGACTGTTTTCAAAGGCCACAGAGATGATTAACCGGGTTCCCAAGAGTGTTTTTTTTCCTTTTCCTATTGCAGAATTCTTGTTAATCTGTCACTGGAACCATAAAAAAAAACGCTCTTAAAAACTGACACGACAAGGAAGGCGAAGACGAGGAAAAAGAAGAAAAAAAAAAGAATGAGAAAAAGAATAGGACGAGGAAGAAGGCGTGGAGAAGGGGGAGAAAAAAGACGAGAACGAGGAGAAAGAGGAAGAGGAGGAGAATGGCGGAGAGATGCAAAAGAATACAAAGGAAAACCAATACGCAAAAGATCTTCAGGTCCTTGCAAGGGTTTTTGGTACCTACTTCTAATCTGCTACTGATAAACGAAAACTAAGAGGAAGAGGAAGAGAGGGAAGAGGATAACGAGGAAGAGGAAGTATACATGAACGGTGTGTACTCGTATATACATTACCCTGAAGAGGAGGAGGAGGAGGAGAAGGAGGAGGAGGAGGAGGAGGAACACAAAGGCTGGTATTGCTGCATATTGATGGGACTAGATAGTTCCTCAGATCGTCAACAAGGGATTATGGGGAGATGAGTCGAGGAATAAGTGTGTCTGTGTGTCTGTGTGTGTGTGTGTGTGTGTGTGTGTGTGTGTGTGTGTGTGTGTGTGTGTGTGTATAAAAGGAATGGAACAAGGAAGAATACAAAAGGAATACAAAAGAAAGCCAAAGAAGAGGAGGAAGAGAAGGAGGAGGATGAGAAGGATGAGGAGAAAGAGGAGGAAGAAGAGGAAGCCGACGAATAACTGAAAAAAAGTATGAAATAACGAATACACTGAAAAAAAGTAAGGAAAGAAATAAAAAAATAAATAAATAAAAATATGAAAAAAAAACGAAAAGAAAAGTTTGTATGCATATAATGAAAACTAAACTAATGAGTGAGTTACTATGGATGAATAAAAATCGGAGAGTACTTAGTGGATCAATAAAACATAGAGAATATTATGAGTAAGTTCTTGGTTGAGTAAACAGATTAGTGAGTGTGGCCCAGTGAGAGTACCTAGTGAGGTGTCTTGAAGTGATATAAGTGTGGGTGAAGTAAGGAGAGGAGGAAAGGCAAGATGAGGGGTTAATGACTTCAGGGGGAGGAGGAAGAGGAGAAGGGGGAATATATTGGCAGTCTTCGTTATGATAGTGGTAGTGGTGGTGATGGTGGTGACGATCCGGAGATTGCAAGTGTTGAGGAAAGACGAGAGATAGATAGATAGATAGATAGATAGATAGATAGAGAGAGAGAGAGAGAGAGAGAGAGAGAGAGAGAGAGAGAGAGAGAGAGAGAGAGAGAGAGAGAGAGAGAGAGAGAGAGAGAGAGAGAGAGAGAAACAGACAGACAGACAAACAAGCACACAAACAAACACACGCAAACAAACTCCACATCGACACACACACACACACACACACACACAGA
>NC_087151.1:26241020-26243520 GCF_035594125.1 Scylla paramamosain | reverse complement strand
AGAGTAACTGGTCACCAACTGTCCTCAACCTTTTCCCCTCTTCTTCCTCTCCTTACCCCAGCCTCCCATAACCCCACCATCTCCGTCCCGCGTCCCCCTCTCTGTCTCTCTCCCGCCTCCTCCCTGCCCTCCTCTTCCCTCGGCCACCACTTTCCCATACATAAAGGAGTTGAGATGTAGTCCCTCACCCATAATCTAATTTCCAGGCCGGCGCGGTGGCTCTCTTGGCAGCGGAGGAAGAGGATCAAGGAGGAGGAGGAGAAGAGGAGGAAGACGAGGAAGAACGAGAGAGGAAAGGAAGGATAAAGACGACGGAAATGAGAACGGGAAAAGACGAAAATGAGGAGGATAACCACGTGAAAGGAAAGAGGAAAAGAGGAGCAAGAGGAAGAGGAGGAGGAAGACGAAGAGGATAACGAAGGAGGAAAAGATAAAAAGGGCGCAAATGGAAACAGGAAAAGACGAAAATGAGAAAGGTAGCCATGTTAAAAGGAATGGAGAAGGCGAAAGAGAAGGAAAAGAAGAAAGATAAGGACTAGGAAGAGGCGAAAGAAAGCGACAAAAAAAAGTGAAGAAAAATGAAAAACAAGAACTATGTATATATACATATATATATATATATATATATATATATATATATATATATATATATATATATATATATATATATATATATATATATATATATAAAGAGGAAGATAAACAAGAAAAAAAGGAACATAGAAGCAAGAGATTGAGCACAGGAGAGGAAAAGGGAAAACATAAAGTCGGAAAAAAAATTATCGCAAAGAAAGAGACGACACGACACGAGAAAGAAGAGATGAGAACACGAAGAAAAAAAAAGAAAGATGGATGGAAGAAAAGATGAAGAAAGGAAGAATATACTGGCAAATAAAAAGAAAACAAAAAAAAAGAAAGAAAGATAAGTAGCAGTGGTTTGAAGGAGAGAAAAACAGAGACGCGCCAGAGAGAGAGAGAGAGAGAGAGAGAGAGAGAGAGAGAGAGAGAGAGAGAGAGAGAGAGAGAGCGTAATAGTCATCATGTCTAAGCTAAGGGAGTCTTAAAAGAGGTGAAGCAATCGACAGAAAGGGGGATAAGAAGGAGAGAAAGAGAGGGAGAAAAAGAGAGAGGAAAGGAGGGAGGGAGGAAAGAAAAGAGAGAAATGCAGAAGAGGTGGGAGTTGGAAGAGACGGAGGAATACGAACAATGGAAGAGAGGAAAGAAAAACGAAGGAAGAGAGAAGAAACATAATAAGAAAAGAGGAATGGAGAGACATAAGGAAAGAAAGGGAAAGAGAGAGAGTACTGGAGGAAAGGAGGGGAAGTAGTGGCAAAGAAGAAGAGAGAGTGAGGAAGTGATGGGAGAAGGAGGAAAGGGAGAGGAAGTATGATGGGGAAGAAATAAGGAAGAGGTAGAGTGACAGAAAATAAATGGAAGAAAAAAGTGAAAGAGGAAGAGTAATGGAGAAGTGAAAAATGGACAAAGAATGAGGAAAAGAGATGATGAGATAAAGAAATAGAAATAATGGTTGAATGAAAAAAGGGAGAGAGGAATGGAGACACTGGTGGACGACACACACACACACACACACACACACACACACACACACACACACACACACACACACACACACACACACACACACACAGAGAGAGAGAGAGAGAGAGAGAGAGAGAGAGAGAGAGAGAGAGAGAGAGAGAGAGAGAGAGAGAGAGAGAGAGAGAGAGAGAGAGAGAGAGAGAGAGAGAATAGAAATACAAACATCGCTAGTATGAATTTTTAGGGAGAATGAGGAAGGAATTGACTGACTGAGCGACTGACCGATTGACTGACTCACTCACCTGACTGACTGATTAACAGAAACCGCCGCAGGAACAACGCAGTCACATAACACAAGGAAAAGAACACTAAGACTGATGCAAAGGGACAAGCAAAGACACTAATAAGAAGACAGGCAAAGGTTGTCGTCTTTTCTTTCTTCTGATCACAAAAAAAAAAAAAGTAAGAGTGGATAAGTCTGTTGGTGCTTGGCCTTCCTTTGTGTTTCTTTGCTTTCTGTATCTTTTATTTTTTATTTGAAGGACGAGGAGATGAAGGATTAGTAATATACAGTAGCAGCAGGAGGAAGAAGACGAAGAATAGGACAAAAAAAAGATAATATACTCGCTAATACTTTGATTGGTTAGAATTTTCTTGACGGAGGTATGAATGTGTGTGCGTGCGTGCGTGCGTGTGTGTGTGTGTGTGTGTGTGTGTGTGTGTGTGTGTGTGTGTGTGTGTGTGTGTGTGTGTGTGTGTGTGTGTGTGTGTGTGTGTGTCTCTGAGTGTCCATCCATCAGCGCATCCTTACTTCAAAAGGTACCTACATACTTACACTACCACACAGCAGCCACAGCTACCTGTCCACCTACCTGTCCTCCCACATTACAACCCTCCCATCATCACCACTACCACCACCACCACCACCACCACCACCACCACCACCAAAACATGTCCTTTT
>NC_087151.1:26231020-26238520 GCF_035594125.1 Scylla paramamosain | reverse complement strand
TCTCTCTGATTCTGTGAGCTTTCACTCTTCCAGATCACCCCATCCCAGTGACTGCTCGAGAGCGTTTCGCCGCCACACCGTCTGCCTCATTTCCTGATGTGTTTGGAGGCCATAACTCAGCCATACACAGCAGCTGACATAACATTCCACCTCACCCATTACCATTTCTGCCTTCACAGATAGAGTTCTCATTCCAGATGGGATCACCAGGCAGGGTAACATCAGACATCCCTGTCATAGCCTAGTGTGTTCGAGAGGGTGTATCTCAATCCAGCACTACCTACTCTGACATGTGTATTGCTTTCACTGTATAACCTTTTCAATGATGTCAGTATAGTTTTCACACATACTATAAACAGTGTATGCTGTATTGCATTTCTACTGACCTTGATATGCCTAAGAAATTTACAGTTTTCCTTTGCTTTCCTTATATATTCCCATACAACTCGGAGATCATCTCGGAGATCCGACTCCGAGCCCTGCCGGAAGCTGGCCATTTTTCAAGATATTGCTGAGTGGACGAAGAAGATCCACGTGCTTCCTGTCAAGTCGTCTTCCACGGTGACTGCCTTGGTGACCTCTCGAGGTGAGGGGGCATAAGCCTTTGTAATAGCGTCACTCTAAGAATTTGTCCTGCGCCACCACGGGCAGGAACTGACAAACTAAGCCTTCATAGAGGTGCAGCATAACTACCTATCTGTGTCATGAAGAAAAAGCTTGTTCACATTCGTTTTTGATAGATTTTTTTTCAATATGCCACGTTACTTCTACTCCGAGTTCTGTCAATCATCCTTGTAAATATACAGGAATTCTATATTTCAGTTGAAGTGCAGCAGAGATAGCAGCTGTTACTGATTATACTACGTACACGTCAAGAGCTATTCAATACAATTCATAGAGCATTCTTTCAACAATATTCCCGGCATGTCACCAGAATAGCCTCCAGACAACATAACGTCGATATATCAATCTGTCAAACAACACACCCATCGCCTTTGCTACCCCTCATCTCTTACTTCAGACAAGACGCCTCACCCCAGGACAGCCTCGTAAGAGTCAATAGCTCTCTTGCTGTTTGTTCTTCCTTTGTGTTCGTCTGTGCTCCTTTGTGTACTGCCTAGGCTGAGTGAGACGTTGGTATGTAGTGCGTACTTGCACCGTCATCACCTCTGCGACGCCGCCATCCCTGCCTCACTAAACATCCTCTTATAACAATGGTTCGCTTAACGTACAGGTGTGCTGAGCGTGCAGGATTACACACACACACGCACACACACACACACACACACACACACACACACACACACACACACACACACACACACACACACACACACACACACACACACACACGGCGTTCGATTCCCCACTCAGGCTGAGCTGAGATACCCGAGTGGCTGCTCTCCTCTCCTGTTCTCCGCTGGAATAGAGGAAGCATAGGCACCGAAGAGACGCGGGGCCGAGATTGTTGTGATACCGCCCTTCAGACTCTGGCTTGTGTACTGAAACGCTTCGCTCTCTCGCCACGACCATTTTCCAAGGCCACAGAGATGATTAGCCGGGTTCTCAAGGGTGTTTCTGCTGTTCATAATGTAGAAATTCATGTTAATCTGCCACTAAAACCGTAAAAACCACCTTTAAAAATCCGTGTAACTTCAACTAGAGTCTTTTGAATGCAGAGAAGGTGCGGGCAGAAGTGTTTCAGAATATGGCGGGTGGCTACGAGAGAGAGAGAGAGAGAGAGAGAGAGGAGAGAGAGAGAGAGAGAGAGAGAGAGAGAGAGAGAGAGAGAGAGATTGGTGGTGGCGGCGCGTGGGGGGGTGAGCGAGGGCGCCCCGGGGACCAGTTGCTGGGAAAAATTACCGGCAAAACAGATTTGCGCGCCAAATCCCCCACCGCCAGATTTACCGGCCGCAATCTCGGGCATCAAAACTTGTATTGTGCGGTAATCCGTGACGCGCGCCGTTTATCAGAGCGGCGCTGATTAGCAGGAAACGGCGTAGGCGGCGACGGCAGGAGGAGGAGGAGGAGGTTGTGGTGGTGGTACAGGTGGTGGCCGCGTTAGCAGTCGTGGAAACGGTATGGTGGTGATGCTAGTGGTAGTGATGATGATGGTTCAAAAGAAGAAAGGTTTATGTGTGTGTGTGTGTGTGTGTGTGTGTGTGTGTGTGTGTGTGTGTGTGTGTGTGTGGTGTGTGTGTGTTGTGTGTGTGTGTGTGTGTGTGTGTTTGGTGGAGAGATGATGAAGGAGGATGTCAGGGCGACTAAGATGAGAGGGAAGGAGGAGGAAGAGGAGGAGAGAAAGGGAGAGACAAGAGAGAGAGAGAATAGCGGGACGGGGGAAGGTGAAGGGACGGGAAAGAGATGGGAATAATCCGCTGCCATACCCACCACCACCGCCATCACCACCATCACCACCACCACCACCACCATCACCACCATACACAGTACCAACACTTCACAAGCCTCGAAATTAAAGAGTGGGTTTGACACCAGTGCATTTCATCCCACATGACAAAACTACTACCACCACTCCTGCCTTGCCCTCCCCTACCTACCCTGTCACAATTCCCCACTCGCACATCACACACACCCTGCCCTCCCATACACTACTTCCCACTAACCAACAAACATTTTATATACCCCGTGTTACGTTCTCTCTCTCCCATGCCAGTACCCTCTCAGCCTCATACCATTACAGCCTCATCCTTAAACACCAAAGTCCCTTTCTCACACGTCACGCCTTCCTGGACACCCGCATCCCCTCTGTAGATGCCTCAGTAACCCACCAGCACCTCACCATTCCTCTCTCAACGGAACATAACGGCGTTTCCATCAGCAAAACAAGTAGGTCTGTGCATATCAAACTCCCTTCTCCCTTCCTTCCGTTTCCGTCTATCTGTCTATCGCCCCCTCTTCGTCGCTCTGTCCCTCCCTCTTTCCTACTTCCTCCCTCAGGCTCAAGGGAGAGAGGGGAGCGAGGGGAGGAAAAATATTCGTGGTTGGGTCATCAGGGGCATTCAGAATCCATGTGCCGGACTTAGCTTGTGTGTACATTAGAGGCTCCTGACGACGGGGCCACTTAACCATAAACAGTATAAGACGTGCGGGGCCTCCTTAAACGATATTCTAGCACCTCCTCCTCCTCCTTCCTCCTCTCCTCCTCCTCCTCCTCCTCCTCCTCCTCCTCCTCCTCCTCCTCCTCCTCTCTCTTCTCTACTCTACTACTTTTCTCTCTTCCTCCTCACACTATGCTACCTTCCCTTCGTCCCCTTCCTCATACACACATCTCATTTTTTTTTTTATCATTCTGTTTATTCTTATATATTCCTCCTTCTTCTCTATCTCCTTTTTTCTCCTTGAATATTCGTCACCTTTCTCCTCTTCCTCTCTTATGTCCTCTCCTCTTCCAATTTCTCTACATCGTCCTCCATTCTCTTTTGTTTGTCTTTCCCGTCTTTTGCTTCTTCCTCAGGGTTACCATCTTGTTCCTCTTCTCGTCATCTTTGTTCCTCTTTCTCTTATCTTTGTACAACTATCGCATTTATTTCCCTATTCGTATCTTCTTTATTATCTCCTACATTACCATCACGAAATTACCGTCACCAACACCACCTTCTCCTCCTCCTCCTCCTCCTCCTCCTCCTCCTCCTCCTCCTCCTCCTCCTCCTCCTCCTCCTCCTCCTCCTCCTCCTCCTCTTTAATCTCCCTCTCCCCGTCAAAGTACACAACAATCAAGGCGGTACAAGACGATACAGCCCCAGAAAGCAGGTTCCCTCCTAATCCAACAGACTGCTCCTTTCTCCCTTTGTTCCTCCTCTTCCTCCTTCTCCGCCTCTTCTTCTTCTTCCTCTTTCTCCTCCTCCTCTTCCTCCTCTACCTGCCGCCGTGTTGGTTGGCGAGCTTGTTTGGCAGTATTCATTTGTATGCTCTCCGTTCGTCCCCACTTGATATACTCGTAAATACTCTCTCTCTCTCATCTCTCTCTCTCTCTCTCTCTCTCTCTCTCTCTCCATCTCTCCTCTCTCTCTCTCTCTCTCTCTCTCTCTCTCTCTATGGAAATTGTTACGGTGTTGATTTTATTTTTTTCTACTGAATTATTCTTCTTCCTTTTCTTCTTTGGTTTTCTTTGTTACAGTTTCTTTTTTTCCTTTTCCTCCCTCCACTTTTTACTTTGCCTTTCTACTTTTCTTTTTTTTTCCTTCCTCTTTCCTTTCCTCTACTTTTTCTTCTTGCTATTGTTTTTGTTCTCGTTATTCTGTATTATTATTATTATTATTATTATTATTATTAGTAGTAGTAGTAGTAGTAGCAGTAGTAGTAGTAGTAGTAGTAGTAGTAGTAGTAGTAGTAGTAGTAGTAGTAGTAGTAGTAGTAGTAGTAGCATCAGGAGTAGCAAAAAATGACATAGTAGATTAAATGCATTGTAAATCTGGGGCCTGATTGACTGCTGCCACCCTACAATTGTACTAGTAAGCCTGCCACATCATCCCTAACCTCACCTAACCTAACCTAACCTAACCTAACCTAACCTAACCTAACCTCACCTAACCTAACCTCATTATCCCTAACCTAACCTAACCTAACCACATCATCCCTAACCTCACCTAACCTAACCTAAACTAACCTAACCTCACCTAACCTCATCATCCCTAACCTCACCTAACCTCACCTAACCTAACCTAACCAACCCTAATGAACTCAAGACACCTAACCTATGTACCAACACACACTTAAACGACCAGCTAGTTACGACATTGCCCACAGACAAAAGCGGACGGAAAGTACAGCCTTATTTCATGTTTGTTTAGCAGAAGTACTTTTTATTTTACCTATTTATTTATTTATTTATTTATTTATTATTTTTTTTTAGGCCAGTTTCATTTGCAGGGAGGGATAGATGGTGGGGAGGAGCCTTCAGCTATAATATCCTAATGGGCCGCTGTTGTTGTTTGTAATCCTGTGTAATCTTCCTTCTCTTCCCCCTGACCCGTCCAATCCCCAACTGCACTCAGTGACCTCTGCTTCCACGTGTCTTCCCTTCCCTTGATGTTGTTGTTGTTGTTGCTGTTACTGTTGTTATTTGTTTGTTTGTTTGTTTGTTTGTTTGTTTGCTTGCTTGCTTGTTTGTTATTGGAGGGGGAGGAAAATTTGTTGAGAATTATGGAAAGCAAAAGAAGACCCAATAAAAAAGAATACAAAACAAAATGTAAATAAAGCCAGTGAGAACGAGAAAGAAATAAGAAAATAGAAATGAAAACAAGAACAAAAGAACATGAACAACAAGAAGAAAAGAAGGACAAAAGGAAAAAGAATAACAGAGAGAAACAGAAGAAAACAACGTATTATGTGAACAAGAAGTAATGTGAAGAGAGAGAAAGAGAGAGAGAGAGAGAGAGAGAGAGAGAGAGAGAGAGAGAGAGAGAGAGAGAGAGAGAGAGAGAGAGAGAGAGAGAGAAGAGAGAGAGAGAGAGAGAGAGAGAGGAGAGAGAGAGAGAGAGAGAGAGACCGATAGACAGACACACAGACAAACAGGCAGACAGACAGACAGACAGACAGCCAGACAGAAACACACCCAGACACACAATTAGAGATAAAGAAAGACACAGAGAGAAAAAGAGAGAGAAATTCAGACAGACAGACACAGAGCAGGAGAAAGACGACGACTAGGAGGAGAAAGAGCAGCAGCAGCAGCAGCAGCAGGAGGAGGAGGAGGAGGAAGCAGCAGGAGGTAGTGGTAGTGGTGGTGCTGGTGGTGGTGGTAGTGGTGGTGGTGGTGGTGGTATCGGAAAACTGTTGTGTGTGTGCTGGGCGCGGTGAGTGAGGAGGGCGCCAGGGACCTGTGAGGGAAGAATTAGAACGCCACCAACCACAGGGAAGGAAGGAAGGAAGGAAAAGATGGGGGCGGCGGAAGGAAGGAAGGAAGGAAGGAAGGCTGGCAGGTGAAATGGGGTGAAGGGAGGAAGGAATGGAGAAGAATTTGGATGATGGATGTATGGATGGAAGGAGGAATGTGATAAAGAGGAGAAGGAGAAATAGAATGAAGGAAAGAAGGAAGGAAGGTAAGATGGAGTGAAAAAAAAAATGGAGAAGAATTTCAATGATGGATGTATGGAAGAAAGAAGGAATATGATAAAGAGATGGAGGAGAAATAAAATGGAAGAAATGGAAGATATAATATTAGGTGAAGGAATGAAGGAAAGGAGAAATGGGATGAAGGGAAGAAGGAATGGGGAAGAATTTGCACGAAGGATTGGAACGGATGAAAAAATTAAGCAAAAGAGACAATATTCCAAAACATTCAGTCTCTCACCAGAAATGTTTACGAAAGCAACGGAGATGACAAGTCAGGTTCCCTTGAATTTTTTTTTTTCGTCCACTGATGCTATGGAATCTACGGTAAACCCTCAATCAAATAATGAAAAACCCTTGAAAAAGAACCCATAACTTCAATTTAAGTCCGCTGAAAGTAGTCGAGATGAAGCTCTGAAGTGCGTAGGAGTCCAGATTTAGAATAACTATAGATACTGGTTACTATTTCAGCAATAAAGTGTCGCAATGGTTCGTTGGTTCCATTCCCACTTGCACTTGTTCCTAGGCCGAATGTCAGAGCTTGTTATACACTTGGGCGATTCAGCTTTTCCACCTAGGCCAATGCTACTTTGTTATTACTGAAGGTTGAAGGCGCTGCTTATTTTTATTTATTTATTTATTTATTTATTATTTATTTTTTTTCATGAAGCAAGCTAAATTTACACAACTCTTCAATCCTATCCATCTCTCGAAGTACAGTCTTTCCCTAGTTAGGTTAGATTAGGTTACTTGATTTACCTTTCTTCAGCCTATCGCTCCAAATATTGTCTCTTTCTATGCCTAGATTAATATTTCCCTCAACTTTCTCTCTCTCTCTCTCTCTCTCTCTCTCTCTCTCTCTCTCTCTCTCTCTCTCTCTCTCTCATCTCTCTCTCCTCTCTCTCTCTCTCTCTCTCTCTCTCTCTCTCTCTCCCCCTCTGTTTCTCTTCTCTCTCTCTCTCCCTCTGTTTCTCTTTCTCTCTCTCTCTCTCTCTCTCTCTCTCTCTCTCTCTCTCTCTCTCTCTCTCTCTCTCTCTCTCTCTCTCTCTCTTTAGCTGGATCAACACTTTTACCTATCTATTCCTCTAAAGATCTCTATCTAGCTACATTTACATCCCTCAGCCTATCAATCTCCGTAAGAAGAGTCTCTATCATCTCTCTCTCTCTCTCTCTCTCTCCTCTCTCTCTCTCTAGTTACAATGACATCCTCTAATTTTTCCGCCCCCTCTCCCGTGAATATCTGATCCGCCTCTGGTATCCACGTTTGATTACATTTGCTTACGCGGTGAGTAAAGAATGGAGGGAGAGACGCGGAAGAAAAGAAGACGAAAGAAGAAGCAATAAAAAAAACTTACGGCAAATGAAGCACAAGGAAAGAAGGAAGGAAGGAAGGAAACAAGCAATTAAGAATAAGATGAGAAGAAAAAT
>NC_087151.1:26206020-26213520 GCF_035594125.1 Scylla paramamosain | reverse complement strand
ACGCAAATCACCGGCAAAGATTTAAAATTCATCCCAGAGAAACGACGCTGAGAGGGGAGAGGAGGAGAGAGGAGGGGAGAGGAAGAGGAAGCGGGAGAGAGGAGGGAGGAGGACAGGAGGAGAGGAGGAAAGTAGGGAAAGGGTAGAGAGAGAGAGAGAGAGAGAGAGAGAGAGAGAGAGAGAGAGAGAGAGAGAGAGAGAGAGAGAGAGAGAGAGAGAGAGAGAGGACCACTTGCCTTGTTGCCATTTTTGCTTGGTTACCTCCTCTCTTAGTGTGTGTGTGTGTGTGTGTGTGTGTGTGTGTGTGTGTGTGTGTGTGTGTGATTGCTTTCTGTTCGCATGTACTTTCCCTTCTCTTTCTCTCTGTCTTTGCTCCTCCTCCTCCTCCTCCTCCTCCTCCTCCTCCTCCTCCTCCTCCTCCTCCTCCTCCTCCTCTTCTTCCTCCTCCATTATTATTTTCATTCTTGCATTTTCCCTCTGTATTAACGCGGCTCATGTAATTGCAAGTGCAAAATAGAGACAGAAAAAGAAACATGGACGTTATTAAATTGTGAGCGTGTAAGAGAGAGAGAGAGAGAGAGAGAGAGAGAGAGAGAGAGAGAGAGAGAGAGAGAGAGAGAGAGAGAGAGAGAGAGAGTCAGTTATAACTCTTACCAAAGAAATTATATTGTATTAGAAAGACGAACATTCTGGACTGACAAAAGCATATACGGACACACACATAAAGAAAAAAAGAAAGAAAAAAGAAAAAAGAAAAATAAAGGAAAGATAAAAGGAAAGGAAGAAAGAAAGAAAGAAAGAAAGAAAGAAAGAAAGAAAAAAAAGAAAAATAACCACACACAAAAAAACAAAAAAAGGAATATAAAAAGAAAGGAAAAAAAAGAAGGCAAACTAAGACTATACAAGAGACAATGACTGAAGGAAGAACAGCACATCATTGTCATAAACACTGTATTATGAAAGTCAGCCGTTTGAATCTGCCAAAGTCGTCAGCTAGGAAAATACCGCTTGTCATGCAGTATACGGTGACTTAAAACCACGTGACCGCTGCTTAACCCTTCCCCCTCTCTCTCTCTCTCTCTCTCTCTCTCTCTCTCTCTCTCTCTCTCTCTCTCTCTCTCTCTCTCTCTCTCTCTCTCGAAGGTCAAGGATGAATGCTGAAGGGTGAAGTTGGAAAGGTGAAGGAGTAAGGCTGGAAGGGTGTAAAGAGGGAAGGGTAAAGGATGGAGGGCGAAGGTCGTGAGGTATGAGTGGTGGAGGGTGAAGGGTGGAGGGTGAAGGTGTGAAGGGAATGACAGCTACACACCTCATTGATGTAAACGAGACTAAAGAACATGGATCATCATTGTGCGTTGATGGATACAGGTGAAGTACACACACACACACACACACACATTTAATACGAGAAGAGACATATGAAGCAGTGGCAACATTGCACACACACACACACACACACACACACACACACACAGGCATCGTATTTGTTAAATCCTCGCCCGCACACGTGATCTTTTAGGGGGCGCGAGAGGCAGTAAGGGCGTCGGGCTGCTGGCGGGGAGGCAAACTGTGGCCCTTGTCGACCTCAGCTGCTGATTTGAAATGGATTTGGAGAGTGAAATATATTCAATCAAACGCGAGCCTCCGTCTGTTGTCAAGTACCGGTGTTGGGGGAGAGGTAGTGGTGGTGGTGGTGGTGGTGGTGGTAGTGGAAAGGGACAGGATGGATAGCCCCAATAATAATAAAAATAGCACGCCACATATGAACACATGTATCATTATGTGTTGATCTACAAGGATAACAGGTAAGAAATAAAGTGTGCAGTAAAAATTTTTGAAATATGACAAAAAGTCAACTAAAAGAGGCCAATGTACTGGTGGTTGTGGGTATACACAACAACAGAGGTGGCTGATGAACTGCAATTATAGACTTAATTTGATGTGGTTTACAACAGACACTGAACTTCACGAAAGGTCTTACATCTTGGTCTTCGTAACTGAGCCTTGCATCCTCTAGCATTCGTAACGTAAGCATGTGATAAAGCTTGAAGTATGTGATGAAAGTTGGTTGGTGTTTCTGTCAATAATGCGTCACTAAGTCTACTAAGAACCCGCTTATATACAAAATGTCATGAAGGAAAAATATTAAAGACTGCGCTGCTCAAACAAAAATACATGTCTGTGCGTTCTGGTGATAACTTTTGATACAGTTAGAATATCTGAAACCTCATTTTTTTAATTCAGTATGGGTTACCGATTATTCCACATTAGATGGTATTAGTTCCATCTCCTAATTTGTTCTCTTTGTTATGAGCACACGAGAGAGGCGGACACAGACGGACAAAGCACTATTAGTAACACAAACATATGCGCTGTTGTAATCGATAAAATACCTGTCCATACTACCACCACGGACGGAGACTCTCTAAACACGGCCGTACAGTAACACGTCCTATCAACGGCACAGATATCAACAAGTTTTTACCAAATGAAATCGCTAATTTTTTAATGTCTTCCATAAAGCGTTGGCGTGCGTACTGTTTCATAAATAATGTAATCCCCAAACAGCGCTTCTGAATCCTTTCCAAATGCACGTGTCGCTGGCGTTTGAGTCGCGGATGCCATAGAGGGGCGGCGCGTGACAATGATGTGCCAGTGAGCCAGCTGTACTCGCGCGGCGCTCACATTACGAGAGTTGAGCCTTAGTGGTGGTGGTGACGGCGAGGGATAAATGTGGCGGTGTTTGAGGGAAAGAGGAGGTGAGGTGTTGAATGATGGTACAGGTGGTGGTGAGATGGTAGGGGGGAAGAAGATTATGGTTGTTGAGGGAGGTGTAGGTGGTGGTGGTGGTGGTGGTGGCTGTTGTTGAAGTGGTGAATGGTGATGCTGGTGGTGTAAATTATTACAGTTCTAATGGTGATTCGTGGTGTTGCGTCATCTAGAGAGAGAGAGAGAGAGAGAGAGAGAGAGAGAGAGAGAGAGAGAGAGAGAGAGAGAGAGAGAGGGGGGTGGGAGGGGGAGAGGGGTAAGAGGGAGAGCCTGGTGCAGCGGGTAGTTATTGATAAGTCTCCCACACTTCCTGATAGAGCTACTGCCGCGCCTTTTACACTTGATTGGTAATTAAAGATCAATCATCCCGTCACTGTGTCCTGCTAATGAGAGAGAGAGAGAGAGAGAGAGAGAGAGAGAGAGAGAGAGAGAGAGAGAGAGAGAGAGAGAGAGAGAGAGATCTACCTGTCTACCTACACACACACACACACACACACACACACACAGGTACTGAAAGAATCAATCCGTCATTTATAACTTGCTTCTGTAACCTTTCCTGCCATTATTGTCCAATACGGAGCCACGGGAACTCGCGGACACTCATTGCTAATTCACCACTTGACGGTACACACTGATGGGACGCTCAGCAGCATTTTAAAAACCACTTAAATGTACAATACTGGCGGAACTCGAGCCGGAAAAGTCAGAGGAGTGAAATGATGTTAATGTCACTTGTCCTCTTCCGCTCTCTACCGCCTCTGTTAGATCCGAGCCCCTAACTTGGATTATATTCCTGTTTGGGTATGTCGTGAGTTCCTACATTTGTTTTTGTGTGCGAGGTTCCGGCTTAGGGCAACAGAAAGGCATAGAATAACTCGAAGGTGTCTATCCCTAAAGGGTATAGCCAGAAAAAGGACTAACCTGAACTTGAGAGGTGTTTTGAAGATTTTAGAGGTGTTGGGGAGTATACGTACTATTTCTAAGTGAAGTCCATCCCATATTGGAAGATTATTAAGGGTAGTATAGTAGTAAATAAATAAATATTACATGATATAAAGTAAAAACAAGTAAGAATCAATCAGTCAATTAGTCAGTCAATCTGTCCCAGCAATCACTGAACCACAGCACTCTCGCTCCCCACCTCCCCACCAAGACATCCTCTATAGACACTTCCACCACAGCCTCATGAATCCCTCATCTTCAGAAAACCAGTAAACACCTTTCCTTGACACTACAGCTCAACGAACACTCTCCTCCCCACACACTCAAGATACCTTCAGCACAATCATGCCACCAAGTTCAGAACACGATTACATTCACACCATCGACTGAATTAAATATGAACTGGCGTGTCTGCAATTCAGACCCCATTGTAATCCCCCTAATTATTTGTTCTGTTATATCACACTGCTGAAGGGACAACCTGGTGAGTTAATCAGGTTGGTAAATCGAAGGAACTGAGGTGAAAAGAAGAACAAAAGAAAACAAGTCTGATCATCTTCGCCCAACGCTTGGCAATAAAAGAGAAGAAGAACGAGGTGAAGAGCAAGCCACGTTTTTCACTGACCTTCTTTAACATGTCAATGAGTCGATAGGTAAACTCAATGATAGAGTAATGAGTGAATTAATCAACACTGACATACGTTACAGTAGTGACATGACCATTAAAACTGAAGGTAAATGAAGATAAATGAATAGACAGATAGATAAAAGTTTATTACATTTCATCTCTTCCTCACTTCGATGCCGAGAGAGAAGTAAAGAGAACAAAAGAATAAATAGGAAAATAAATAAATCAACACAAACACAATGACGCACAAAAGAAGAAAAAAGATATATAAGAGCACACACACACACACACACACACACACACACACACACACACACACACACACACACAAACACACTTATATTCACTAAAAGGGCTCCGGTGAATATTTAAACCTTAATATCCGGAGTCGTCCCTAAGATGACAGGCACACTGCATGACGCCCAGCCCGCCGCATCCCTTATTCAGGACCCTTAATAATAACGTCACCAATAATAACAACAATAACAATAATAATGATAATAATAATAATAATAATAATAATAATAATAATAATAATAATAATACTGATAATATTGGTAGTAGTAGTAGTAGTAGTAGTAGTAGTAGTAGTAGTAGTAGTAGTAGTAGTAGTAGTAGTAGCAGTAATAGTAGCAGTAGCAGTAGCAGTAGTAGTAGTAGTAGTAGTAATAGTAGTAGTAGTAGCAGAGAGAGAGAGAGAGAGAGAGAGAGAGAGAGAGAGAGAGAGAGAGAGAGGGAGAGAGAGAGAGAGAGAAACAGCCAACCAGAAAGACAGCCAGCCAGCCAGGCAGCCAGACAGCCAGCCAGCCAGCAAGCCAGCCAGCTAGACAGACAGACAAACAAAAAAGCAAAGAAACAAGCAGAAAACGTGACACATAAAGACAAAACAGATAAACAGACAGAAAAGACAAGAGGAAGGAAGGGAGAGCGGTAAAGATAAGGAGTAAGAGGTGAGGAAGGGGAGGGGGGGATCTGAACTGTCCTATCCTCCTGTTCTCCACCTCTCTCGCTCTCACTGCTCCCTCTCCCCTCTCCCTCTCCCTCTCCCCTCACCCTTCCCTCGCAGCAGTCAATCAGTCGCGCGAGGGCAGGGCGGCGAGGCGGCTGTGGCGGTATTGACAAAATGTTCTGCTTGGGTTATCGCGCCATTAATACGAGATGACTGGATGACTGTGTGTGTGTGTGTGTGTGTGTGTGTGTGTGTGTGTGTATGTGTGTGTGTGTGTGTTGTTTTTTGTTTTTGTTTTGTGACTAACTCTCTCTCTCTCTCTCTCTCTCTCTCTCTCTCTCTCTCTCTCTCTCTCTCTCTCTCTCTCTCTCTCTGTGTTATTTGAATATGTAAAAACATGCTGAATATGTGAGGATTGTGCATACTAATACATTACAAAACAAATAAGGAGTAAGAGAATCAAAGTATTATTATCAATATTATTATTATTATTATTATTATTATTATTATTATTATTATTATTATTGCTCGTTAAGCACAAAGGTCATGGTTAGGAACAAAAATAAAGCGCCAGACAGCTGAACACGATGGTGGTGGTAATGGTGGTGGTGGCACAAACCTCTGACCCTTGCTGCACCACCACCACCACCACCACCACCACCACCACATGCCATGAGCCAGGATTATTGTGGTGATTACAAAGTTAAAAATGGACGCTGGCAAATACTGTATGTGTCTGTTTTACCTTTACAAACGTCATCATCGCGCCCTTTCACTCCTGCAGCCTCGCATTTTCTCCTGCATTTACTCTTCGTTGCAAACTGATGCACATTCTTTTATTTTTTTTCTCTCTCTCCTTCTCAACATTTACATGCTTTCTTGGACACACCCTCAGCCTTATTCGTTAACCTGATGCTCTCAAATTGCTGCTCATTCATATCACACTTTTTTTTTTTTCCCTCTAAACATGTGCACGCTTTTCTATACACCTTCAGTTTCATTCGTCAATATGATCCTGTCGTTTCTGCCACTTGCTAGTACACGTTTCTCTTATAATTTGAACTGTATGCATATTATTTTGGTTGCTTTTTGCCTTTCACTTTAACATTACAAGTATTTTTAAGCAATTCTATATTCCAGCAAGAAATTTTTTAATCACTTCACTTCACTTCCTCGTAAGCAACTGTTCATTCTTACCACGCAAGCTTCTCTTTCTCTAAGCATACTAGAGTCTTTACGTTACCAGATGCATCCTTTAATCCGCCTCTCTCTCTCTCCTCTCTCTCTCTCTCTCTCTCTCTCTCTCTCTCTCTCTCCTCTCTCTCTCTCTCTCTCTCTCTCTCTCTCTCTCTCTCTCTCTCTCTCTCCCCACTGCATCATACCTCCGCTGTCCAGACGAACACAAACACACAGGCTGCCGTTACTCTGCCACCACTCTCTCACCGCCACACATCACCTTTAACGTACTACATCACGCGTTACCTCGTCTAGCCAGCGTGCGGCCACAGATGTCCCTCAGCCCGCTCATTCCTCCCGCCCTACGTACGTAACTCCACATTTTTCTTCTCTTGCTCCTAAAAATGTCCCGTTTTTTTTTGCATCGATGCGCTTTTGTTTCTGTCTCCTTCGTGGTGTACTGACATGATTCAGTTTTTTTTTTTTTTTTTTTTGTGATGAGTTGATTTATAGTTCGAAGAGAAGAAGAAGAAGAAGAAGAGCAAGAGCAGCAACAACATCAATAACAACTGCGACAATAACAACAACAAAGCTAATGAAGATGATAATGGTGATGATGATGATGATGATGATGATGATAAGTGATGATAATGATGCACACACACACACAAAAAAAAAAAAAACGATATAAATAATCAACAAAATATAAAAACAACGATTATCAGTTTATAATGACAACAATAAAGTAAACAAATAAAAGACATTAAAAAAAATAGAAACAAAAACAAATAAAAAAAACCAACCAACAAATAAATAAAGAAGAGAACAGAAGCAAAAAAAAAAACGAAAACAATGAAAATAAAAAAATAAATAACAAGAAAAGAAACAAACAAACACGCAGAAGAGAATCAGAGGAGGAGGAGGAGGAGGAGGAGGAGGAGGAAGGAGAGAAAATGTCAGCATCAAATCATTAAGGAGATTCCCACAGCCTTTTTAGCAGCGGACGAGCGAGCGTATCAAGAGGTGATGCGAAGGGAGC
>NC_087151.1:26118520-26196020 GCF_035594125.1 Scylla paramamosain | reverse complement strand
GCAGCTTCCCTTATTTCTTATGTTCTTATGTTCTATAATCTGAACTGGAAACTTCACATCTCATCTCTAGTTAAAACAGCTTCTATGAAGTTAGGTGTTCTGAGACGTCTCCGCCAGTTTTTCTCACCCTCCCAGCTGCTAACTCTGTACAAGGGCCTTACCCGTCCATGTATGGAGTATGCTTCACATGTCTGGGGGGGTTCCACTCACACTGCTCTTCTAGACAGGGTGGAATCAAAAGCTTTTCGTCTCATCAACTCCTCTCCTCTAACTGACTGTCTTCAGCCTCTCTCTCACCGCCGCAATGTTGCATATCTAGCTGTCTTCTACCGCTATTTTCATGCTAACTGCTCTTCCGATCTTGCTAACTGCATGCCTCCCCTCATTCCGCGGCCTCGCTGCACAAGACTTTCTTCTTTCTCTCACCCCTATTCTGTCCACCTCTCTAACGCAAGAGTTAACCAGTATTCTCAATCATTCATCTCTTTCTCTGGTAAACTCTGGAACTCCCTGCCTGCTTCTGTATTTCCACCTTCCTATGACTTGAATTCCTTCAAGAGGGAGGTTTCAAGACACTTATCCACCAATTTTTGACCACTGCCTTGACCCTTTTACGGGACTGGCATTTCAGTGGGCATTTTTTTTATTGATTTTTGTTGCCCTTGGCCAGTGTCCTTCTTACATAAAAAAAAATAAAATAAATTTTATTTCCATCCTCTTTACGTTATTTTTTTCCCTGCCTCACTCCTTAACCTGGATTTCTTCCTTTTGGGGTAATTTTATTAGTTTCATGTTTTTATTTTATTTTCTTCTTCTTCTTCTTCTTCTTCTTCTTCTTCTTCTTCTTCTTCTTCTTCTTCTCTCTCTCTCTCTCTCTCTCTCTCTCTCTCTCTCTCTCTCTCTCTCTCTCTCTCTCTCTCTCTCTCTCTCTGTCCTGTCGTCCATTTTTATTTTCCATCTCACTTTTCCATTGTGTCTGCGCCTTCCTCACTGTTCCCCGATTTATCAACACGCCTTTCCCTCATACTGCTTCCCCGCCACTTCACACCTCGTCTTTCCACTCCGTAGAATGATTGCTGTATTTTTCTTCATCCCTATTTGCACCTATCTTTGCACTCGCATCATCATGTATGGCGGCTCCAATTTTTTTCTCCGTTACTTCAAGGATAGCATTCCATTCCTTGACCTCATCCATGTCATGTCAGTGTTCATTCAGGTTCTCCACTCTGTTTCCTTCCTCAGTCCAATCAGCGTCATGAATTTTCACAGTAGCTTCTTCCACTTCCTTCTCTTTCCCAACTTCATCCATGTAATTCCAAAATTCATCCAGGTTTTCCACTTCTTTCTATTTCTCATCCATGTCGTGCCAGGTTCCATCCACTTCTTCAAGGTTGTTGGTCAGTTTCTTAATTTTCTGAACTGTTTTTGCTCTGTACATTTCAACGAACTCATCATTGTCGTATTACTTTTGACCCAGTTGTTCAGGTTTATCACTCGAGTCGTAAAGTTTAGTCGGTGTTCCGTTTATACCCGCGTTGATTTCTTGTGTGTCCTCATCCGCTTGCTCACTATATCCGTCCACTTCTACCAGTCTGTCGCTCCGTTCATTAAGTTTCTGGGTTCCGGATTCATCTGCTTTATATTTTTCTACGTTATCATCCAAATAGTTCATTCTTTTCAGCTCATCCTTGCATTCCTCTAGTTGTCTCAGGCTTTCTTTTTCATCGGCTTCATCTTCTTCCGTGTCTGTATTGAGTTTCTTCTTGTCTTCGTAAGCTTTTCTCATTTCTTCTCTCCAACATTCAAGTTCTTGGAAGATTTGTTCTGCGCTTGCGGTAAACGTGTCTGTAACGTGACTCAGATTGAGCGAGTTTTCCTCAACAGTAATTTGGCTGTGTACTTTTTTCTTGTTTTCCTTCGCTCAGCTCAGTGATCAGCGCGTCAAATGTGTGTTGCAGTTCTTCCATCTCTTGATTACTTTGATGAATATCCTTCCGCAAGTCAAAGTAATGTGAATTTTCCGTAGTAGGTCGTCGTTTGTGTCTTCCTTTACCCCGTGCTCACGAAGACTTTTGATGACATAGACGTAAAAGTCTTCCATGGCATCTTTTTCTGTGGCGAGCTGAGAGTAGTTGTGTTCAATTTCCTTCATGTCTCGCAAGATGTTCGTCTTTTCTTGCTCAGCCACCACAAGGGCTTCTTTTGGTCTGCTCAAGTACACAACCTTTCAATGCATGGACGTAATAGTTTTCCATGGAGTCCTTCTCACCTTGTGTTTCCGTAAGGTCGTCCTTCACAGCGGCCATTTCCTTTCTCAATTTTTCATTTAGTTTCCACAGTTCCGAATTGATCTCATAAGCGTCTTGTTTAGATTTGGCGAGTTTATACTCCGCATCCTTAATAAGGTACTCTTGGTATTCGCTCCTCTGGTTTTTCAGAGTGAGCGCGTCCTGAAACTCCTCTAAGAGTAACCTGTATGCTTCCTGGGAGCGGGTGAGGGCGTTAATCAGCATAGTGTTTTCCTTCATCGCAGCGTTAAACTTACGGTCCACCTCTTGGTGATCAGCTTGCAGTTTCTTTAACGTGCCCTTCACCTTCACGAGTTTCTTCTGCATGCGTGTCAGGGCTGTGTGGTTACCGTTAATAGCATCCAACAGAGCAGCCCTCTGCTGGAGGCATGTCTTGCATCGGCCAGCCGCCTCAGCACAACTCACGATGCAAACAATGAGGGTAGCTGCCAGAAGCACTTTCCAGCTGCACATACTGGTAGCTTTGTGCAGTGAAGTCTTGGGGGAAACGTTGATAGATGCGCTCATCTCGAGTCTGTATAGTGTAACTTTGCCAGTAGGTACGGCGTGCTGATATTGTATTTAAGGAACTCTGGCAAAATCACCCACATCGGGCTAACTCCAAGCTGTCACTCCAAGCACTCTATTGACCAATAGGAAGAGGCCGCTGCAATCTTGTTGCGAACCCAGAATGCACTACAGAAAGAGAGAGAGAGAGAGAGAGAGAGAGAGAGAGAGAGAGAGAGAGAGAGAGAGAGAGAGAGAGAGGAGGGGGGGTTTTCGGCTTCTCGCCTGCGGCCCTCCTTCTACCACCTACCCGTGACTCTCTCTCTCTCTCTCTCTCTCTCTCTCTCTCTCTCTCTCTCTCTCTCTCTGTTTGTTAGAAACTAATGGTGTTACTCACAAGTCACAACCTTAAGACATCTCCTGGATATGATGATATCAACGTTGAAATAATAGATTAGCGGTGACGAGGTTTTTCGCTTCTTTTTTGAAGATGCGTGTTTCCCCAATAACAAAAGTCATTAATGTATAAAAGGAGAGAAATCACTGAACATTAATCGCAGACCTGTTTCATTTCTGCCAGGTGTAAACTTTACCAAATTCTTCTTGATAACAAAATGTCAGTTTTCCTTCACACAGAAGTTTTTCACAGAACTTGCAGTACAACAACTCTGCCAACGCCAGAACAGTTATGAATCTCAGCCAGCAGAGTGACAGGAGAGGACTGCCACTGAGTCGTGTTTGCCGCCTCCGTTGGAATCACAAACTAAAGACAGTTCTTGGTCCTACGGGGATGTTTGTAGATAAAGCGTTTGTATCGCACACTTCAGTGACTTGGTGGAGGTAAGATAAGAATACAATACGGAAGATTCAATAAGCCACGTGGCAGTCCCTGTATAAAACATATCCAACTATCATCCCTATCTGTAACTATATCTAACATTTTAAAGCTCTTTATTAACACAGCATTAACACGTTGATATTTTTTAGTCTCTTCCAACTATCTACTATATTATGAGAACCAATTTTTTATCTCGTATTTAAAAACCTAACTTAAACCTGCCTGAACCAGTCACCTGGAAGGCATCACCGTGGCATATAGTCCAAAGGCATATTGTCCAAAGGTAAATGAAGGTCCCGAGAAGCTAATGTTTCGTATGAATCAGCAAGCACAACTGTATATCTATTTATCTATAAGGAAAATATTGTTAGATGATGTTAATTGCTTCACCGGCACTTGATCGGTTTATAATGACAAGATTAGAATTTTCTGCAGAGCAGTTACCCATCTACTAGTAGTGATATTGTATACTGCGGTTATTCACCACTGGCCACACCATTGTAATTACATGTCCTTTCTCTAAGCGAAATTATTTATTTACTTGTGTTTACCACAAAATTTCTTTTTCTATATACGTACACTTACCGAGTCCACAGAAAACGGTTGCTCTTGAAAACACAAACTAAGATACTGCTGGGGAAGGTGATTCATTATCGTAATATCAAGGTCATATAATGGTGATGATGATTATGACAAGAAGAAGAAGAAGAAGAAGAAGAAGAAGAAGAAGAAGAAGAAGAAGAAGAAAACTGGTGAAAATATTTTTGATTAGATATCAGATGAAGAAAAGCAGTTCATGATAATGGAGGATTTTTTTTTTTTTTTTTTTTGGGGGGGGGGGGTTCTTGAATTGAGGTGGGTTCGGAACATAAATCTAAAGGGGATAATCATCTAGATATCGACAGTTATTGTGCCTTCAGTAAGCAGCCTCTACCTTTACTAAAGTAAGGGCTGCCTGATTAGAACCAAGGTCTTCTAATGTCACTTGAACATAACAGGTAAGGCGTGAATTGAAGATCTGTGTCGTAATGAACTGAACACTCACGTAATTAGTTTGTCATGAAATCAGACTTTCAGTCCATGGGGTCTTAGAATATCATAGCATCGGTGAGTCCAAAGGTTACGGTCAGAATACAATAGATAGATTATTACGGTTGGAGAAACATAGCGAAAAAAACAGTAAATAGATAGATAAGACATAAGGTTGGGCATCAGAAATTGCATGTCCTCAAGGCAATCAGACATATAAGCAGGCGCTATACCAACTGTTTTAGGTTACGGAGGAGAGCAAAGTTAAGACTGTGTTTACAGGAAGGTGACAGCCAAGGCTGAAAGTGGACATAATACTTCCCAAAGGTGCTAAGACGGAAAGGATCACGATGTGTACCATTTTTGGAAATTAGATAGTAAATGGATTCTATACAGTTCACAGAACTATGTACGACATACACTAGTAAAATGGGAGAGCTACAATTGTCTTACTCACGCTGTGGAACACTTCAAAGAATTTAAGGAGTGGCGAGCACGAATCTAAAGACACGCAGGCCGTACTTCTGTGGGTCTAAACTGTGAATAACCATGAACGTTATATAAAAATATGGAGGAATTTTCGAACATTCTGTTTAATTGATATGAAATTCGACGAGACTGTGAATTATGTATGCAAACTAAGGAAGAGTTTTCAGATCTCTCCTTGATTAAAGTCACCATCAGAGAAAGGTCCGACCCAGGAAATTCGAATTTTCCGTCCCAGGTGGGAATTCCAGGGGAAGCTGCCGAACGAATATTTTCTCCCCTGCAAGGTTCGGCCGGGGAAAGTTTTGTTCCCCTTTGCTGAAGTGAGATCCAAAAGATGGCCTTTCTTTACCACCGGGCTTTCAGTGTCAACAAGACGGTGAAAAAGAAGCAAAACCTAACAGCAAGTAGCGGATCGTGGCCCCAAGCGACCAGACCAATACAGGTTAGGCACGAAACACACACACACATACACTTCATCAGCATCACCTTGCATCTTTTACGTCACGAAGAAAAAAAAAAACACAGCCTCGCCCTCCACCTTCTCAGAACGAGATAACCAGTATGACCACCTTGCCTCGGCACCACGAGTCATGTATTGGGAAGTAAATGCTCCTCCCGTCAGTCATTTGATCGCTTATTCTGAAACTCTCTTCTCTACCACCACGACTATTTTCAAGAGCCACAGAGATTATCAACAGGGTTTTCAAGTGTGTTTATCGAGTTAATAATATAAAAATCTTGTTGATCTGTCTCTAGAACCATAAAAACATGCTTAAAAATCCGTGTAACCAAGTTCAACCTCTTGAATACAGTGGAGGTGAGGCGCAGAAACGTTTCAGAAGACGGGCCATAATAATAATAATAATAATAATAAAAAAGAAAGAGAGGCGAGGGTCAGGAAATGTCAGTACGGAAGTTGACTGAATATTCATAAGTGTATGATAATGAACTGCAGGTTGTGTAAGTGGTAAAAAACACTCAGGATTGGCTTACTGAATGTTGATGTGGCAGTGCTGACTTGTTTTTAGCCTTCTCTCTCTCTCTCTCTCTCTCTCTCTCTCTCTCTCTCTCTCTCTCTCTCTCTCTCTCTCTCTCTCTCTCTCTCTCTCTCTCTCTCTATTTTATATATTTTTTATTTATTTTATTTTAACGTAATCCCTTCCTCCTTCACGCGTCCCATCTTCCCTCCCTTCCTCATTCCTTCCCTCACCTTCCCGGCCGCGCCTTTTGTCAGTCCAGCCGCCATGACTCACGCCCCGGGGGACATGGGGAAACCCGGGTTCTTTACGTACAAAGACGGCAACACCTGAAACAGGTTTTTCTAGTTGGTAGTGGTGGTGGTGGTGGTGGTGGTGGTGATGCAGGAGGAGGAGGAGGAATAATAGTAATAGTAGTAATAGTAGTAGTAGTAAGAGTTGTTGTTGTTCTTGTTGTTGTTGTTGTCATTGCTGTCGTCGTTATTTTTGCCGTTGTTGTTTTTGTCGATGTTGTTGTTGTTGTTGTTGTTGTTATCGTGGCAGTGGCAAACACCACAAAAAGGGTATCCAGGCAAGGCACAAGGAAAGCGCAAAAACCAAAATATCACGACAAAAGAAAAAAGTAAACTTGTTGATTAATCACTGGAAAAAGGCAACACCGTCAGAGAGAGAGAGAGAGAGAGAGAGAGAGAGAGAGAGAGAGAGAGAGAGAGAGAGAGAGTATATTGGCTCACCATGGAACATCAGACACCAGACGTTTGTGGGACTCGGTGGTGAGCAGGTGAGTGTGGCGGCGGTGGTGGTGGTGATGGTGGTAGCGATAAAAATCCTAAGAGGAAGCAAATTAAATGAAAATAGGATGCTGGAGACAAAGAAAGAGAAAATTGTCCTAGCAAATATGTACAGTATCAAGTGTGTGTGTGTGTGTATGTGTATGTGTGTGTGTTCGTGTGTGTGTGTGTGTGTAGTAAGTAGGAAAAAGATGCTTCCAGGATACAAGGTCAAGTAAATACCGGGGAATCCACAGGAAGGAGGAGGAGGAGTTGCTAAGGAGACGGAGGGGGCAAAGAAAGGAGAGAGAGTGCAGCGGTGACTTTTGAGGGACTGTGCGGGCTGCTGGCATGAGGGGCAGGAGGCAGGAGGGAGCGAGGCAGAAACATACGTGGTAGCGTGAAGCTGGGAATTCCGTCAGTGTGTTTGGAGTCGCGGCGAGGAAAGGAAGCCGAGAGGAATCGTGCCAAGGTAACAAAGGGACTTGTGGCGGCAGGGGCTGAGTGATCTATTGTTGAATTGTAAGGAGGTGGAGTGGTGCAGAGACAGACAGGAAAAAAAATAACGTAACGGAGGCCAGGGTAAGAAGTGACTCAAGTTAGACAAAGTGGTTTGTACTGTAAGAAAAGAAAGATAAGTGAACAGTACGTTGCTTAAAGTGACTTACTACCACTTATACTTTTTTTTATGTACGAAGGGCAGTGGCCAAGGGTAACAATATATATATATATATATATATATATATATATATATATATATATATATATATATATATATATATATATATATATATATATATATATATATATATATATATATAAAGACCCATTGAGGTGCTAGTCTTTGAAGTAGAGCCAAAAGGTTTAGCCAAAATAAAGAGACGTGTCCTGAGCCTCCCTCTTGAAAAGTTGAAGCCGTAGGGAGTTCCAGTTTACCAGTGAAAGGCATGAAAGATTGTGAACACTGGTTTACTTTTGTATTAGGTAAGTGGACGGAACATTACTACTACGTGCTATTTTTTTCTTCTTTTTTCTTGCAGATTACAATCATGTCGCCGTTATTGCTGCTACTCGTGGGTGTCGCCGCCCTCATCAAGTCCGCCCATGCACAGACTGGTAAGTACACAATGGTGGTGGAGGAGGCTTTATGCTGGCATTTCAAGACTCTCTCTCTCTCTCTCTCTCTCTCTCTCTCTCTCTCTCTCTCTCTCTCTCTCTCTCTCTCTCTCTCTCTCTCTCTCTCTCTCTCTTGGTCAGTATTATAACGTTGTCGTCATGAAATAGCTGTGTTCCTATTATTCCTACTATCAAGAAGGTTCTATTCTGATGCCATTGCGGGCGGGAGGGTTCCCTTTCTGTAATTATTCCAAGCCGGACAAGTGTTTTCCTGGCTTTTGTATTTTCCTTTATTCTATATAGCTGTACATAACGGTAACACGTCCGCTTGCTATCAGTCCAATCTTTTACCTACTGCCATACCAGATATGTACAAAAAGCTATCACTATTTTCAAGCGTGTAATCAGTGGCCCACAAAAGCTTTATAGACTTATCTCTGTATGTTATAACTGAGTGGTGTGGCAAGATGGGAGGAGGAATACAGGATGGTCAGTAGCACACAAAAGACATCAACTTTTTTTTTATGTAGGAGGGACACTGGCCAAGGGCAACAAAAATCCAATAAAAAAAAAATGCCCACTGAAATGCCAGTCCCATAAAAGGGTCAAAGCAGTAGTCAAAAATTGATGGATAAGTGTCTTGAAACCTCCCTCTTGAAGGAATTCAAGTCATAGGAAGGTGGAAATACAGAAGCAGGCAGGGAGTTCCAGTGTTTACCAGAGAAAAAGGATGAATGATTGAGAATACTGGTTAACTCTTGCATTAGAGAGGTGGACAGAATAGGGATGAGAGAAAGAAGAAAGTCTTGTGCAGCGAGGCCGCGGGAGGAGTGGAGGTATGCAGTTAGCAAGATCAGAAGAGCAGTTAGCATGAAAATAGCGGTAGAAGACAGCTAGAGATGCAACATTGCGGCGGTGAGAGAGAGGCTGAAGACAGTCAGTTAGAGGAGAGGAGTTGATGAGACGAAAAGCTGTTGATTCCACCCTGTCTAGAAGAGCAGTATGAGTGGAACCCCCCCCCAGACATGTGAAGCATACTCCATACATGGACGGATAAGGCCCTTGTACAGAGTTAGCAGCTGGGGGGATGAGAAAAACTGGCGGAGACGTCTCAGAACACCTAACTTCATAGAAGCTGTTTTTAGCTAGAGATGAGATGTGAAGTTTCTAGTTCAGATTATAAGTTAAGAACAGACAGAGGATGTTCAGTGTAGAAGAGGGGGACAGTTGAGTGTCACTGAAGAAGAGGGGATAGTTGTCTGGAAGGTTGTGTCGAGTTGATAGATGGAGGAATTGAGTTTTTGAGGCATTGAACAATACCAAGTTTGCTCTGCCCCAATCAGAAATATTAGAAAGATCAGAAGTCAAGCGTTCTGTGGCTTCCCTGCGTGCAATGTTTACCTCCTGAAGGGTTGGACGTCTATGAAAAGACGTGGAAAAGTGCAGGATGGTATCATCAGCGTAGGAGTGGATAGAACAATAAGTTTGGTTTAGAAGATCATTAATGAATAATAAGAAGAGAGTGGGTGACAGGACGGAACCCTGAGGAACACCACTGTTAATAGATTTAGAAGAAGAACAGTGACCGTCTACCACAGCAGCAATTGAACGGTCAGAAAGGAAACTTCAGATGAAGTTACAGAGAGAAGGATAGAAGCTGTAGGAAGGTAGTTTGGAAATCAAAGCTTTGTGCCAGACTCTATCAAAAGCTTTAGATATGTCCAAGGCATCAGCAAAAGTTTCACCAAAATCTCTAAAAGAGGATGACCAAGACTCAGTAAGGAAAGCCAGAAGATCACCAGTAGAGCGGCCTTGACGGAACCCATACTGGCGATCAGATAGAAGGTTGTGAAGTGATAGATGTTTAAGAATCTAACTGATCTCTTCATGTTATAATTCAGTGGTGCAGCAAGATGGGAGAGGGAATACAAGGTGGTCAGTGGGGAACAAAAGATTTACTGACTGATTTGTACATGTTATCCTTGAGTGGTGTGGCAAGATGTGAGGAGGAATACGAGTAATAATCTGAGTAAGGTCAAAGTGTATGCTAACTAAACGTAAATTATATACATCTTCCATCAAACTACACCAAATGTCAGAAAGATTAATAGGCTTCATTTTCCCCTTTAAGAGTCGTACATCCTCGACACCACAATCTCTACAAGTAATGGTCTTCTTTACTGAAGAGAGAGACAAAAGCCAGTAAAAACACTAATCCGGGTTGGAATAATTAGACAGAAGGAACAACAGATAATCTATCAATACTTACTAATTTATCAGTACACTGTCCTGCCCGCAAATTTATCAGAACAGAGTCAATTTTAGTAATGGGAATAACAGTCACAGTTATTTCATGGGGACCAAGCTATAATACTCTCTTCATATGATTTAATTACTTCTTCTTAAATCAATCTGTCAATCGATCAATTCATCAACTAGCCAATCTCTTTCTCGCAGACTGTGGCCTCCCCTATACGTCTCAAGACACCAGAGTTCGTCGCCAGGCGGAACCCTCACAAACAGTAAGTTACCCCTTCACCATATCATCTCTCTTCTTCACCTCTTGCCTCGTTACTTCCTTTATCAATTACCAATCTCGCGTTGTTTCAAAATACACGACTTACGAATCAAGCTGCATTAAAAGGAAAAAAAATCACCGTAAAAATCAGTTATAATCTTTTATATGGAAAAGAAAAAAAATAAAGAAACTAACATTATAAGAAAAATACTACAATTAAATTTTGTAGTAAAAATTATGTATACTTGAGGAATTAACTTTCCAAATAAAAAAAAAAAAATAAATCTGGAGACCATTCTACTATTGCATTGATTAATGCCGTCTCCATTCCTTCATCGTCACAGGTTAGCTCCAATACCATGTGCCTCTCTCTCTCTCTCTCTCTCTCTCTCTCTCTCTCTCTCTCTCTCTCTCTCTCTCTCTCTCTCTCTCTCTCTTGCTTACTGCAGAGAAACAAAACACTCCGGAACTAAGTAGAACTCTGGAATAGTTATTCTTATTTTCATATTTGAATCTGACGTTTTAATTCTATTAGTAAGAAACTTTATTAGAAAACGTGTAAGGTGTGTGTGTGTGTGTGTGTGTGTGTGTGTGTGTGTGTGTGTGTGTGTGTGTGTGTGTGTGTGTGTGTGTGTGTGTGTGTGTGTGTGTGTGTGTTTAGAAAAAAAAATGCCTATCGAATGACCTTGTGGCCTCGACTGTCTCAGGGAAATGCATTACGAGTATTTCTCTCTGTTCCAATCTTCCAAAGTCGATTTAGCAACACACACACACACACACACACACACACACACACACACACACACACACACATACACACACCGTTACTGAATGCAAGGATTCTCCCCCCTCAAAAAAAAAAAAAAAACACTCACAGTTACTGATTGCAAGGATTTCCCCTAGTTCGAAAAAGTAATGAGGAAAATGCGTTCGTACGAGAGCGTGAAGTGAGTATCATAACATTTCAATCAAGGGACGCAGTGAGCTGAGACGGAAAGCTCTGGTGAGGAAAAGAAAAAAGCACGATGTGTCTTTTACGGTCATGCTGTGGAAAGGACTTCATGGATACTGGAATCCTGTTGAGTCAAGGGCTGAGAGGACATAGGAGTAATTTTATAAGGAGTTCCACAAGCAATAATACAAGCAAAGTGGAAGAAGTGTTGTAAGAGTACCCAATCTTGTTACTTATAAAGAAAATATTAACCTTAAAGATTGCAACTATGAAATGTACAAAATATATTCATCTATACTACATAAAACATATCTTGCGAGGTGAATGTTAAAAACATCATGCTTTGTCTGCAAATACCGTGCAAACACACATACGCACGTATTACCTTGGGGAAACCCAGTCTATTCAGTAAGTGTGTGTGTGTGTGTGTGTGTATGTGTATGTGTATGTGTGTGTGTGTGTGTGTGTGTGTGTGTGTGTGTGTGTGTGTGTGTGTGTGTTCAGCTGGCAGTGAAATGTAAGAACAAAGAAAGGAAATGCATTTCGCACATGCGTTGAGTTCCACAAGGTCAGTCGCCTGCGGAGTTTTATCATTATTTATTTTTTTTTTTAACACACACACAATGTAAATAATTCCATATGTAAAACTATTTTTTCCACATATTTTAAGTCGGTTAAGTGCATTGTTTACATTCTTCATCAAGCACCTAATAACTGGTGTGCCTCCACCCACAGCCTCCCTCATGTGTCAGGCACCCTTCCCGCTTCTAAGTATTTACGTAGTTATTTTCCATGGATGACAGGATTTTTATTTTCGTAACTATTATAAACGACCAGTATCTATGCAACACACACTGACGACAGAATTTGATATGTTTGGGATTATTTTAACACATTTTTATCGCTTATCATAGCTTTGGAATGCTCCCCTTTCCCCCAACATCATCAGATATCTCTACAGTCACATGTGTACGCTCTCCTTACTGTTTGTCCACAATACGACGTGTAATTTACGAACTACCGGCAAAAACACGTTCGCAAAGGCCAAGAGATTTACAAACTAAATCTAACACCATATTATAAACTCTAATTGGCACCCTCCAGTATACGAGCAGTTTTGTTCATTACACAGTGACTGGGCAATAGAGAAGATCAAGGATTCTGCATTAAGTTCTTATACGTTCCTTGGAGAAAACTAACCTAACCTAGCCTAGCCCTCAGATAAAAACTTTAACGCTATTGCAATATCCGAGATACGTGCTGGAAAAACAATACCAAAATCTCCGGAACGACTAATATTAGAAATTCTGAGAAACACTTCCACAAAATTCCATAAGTCTGCTACAATTATATCCTGGAAATCATGATAAGTAAACGATATCCAAATAAACTGAAAATCGGAAAGCACATGATCAGACAGACTGGAAAGAGAATACTCCCTAGAAAGCATTGTGGCCCAAATGTTTCTTAACTCATGAGCTCTCCAAACCTAGCAGTCACAAGAGTTTCATCTCACGTACCTCTCTGCCGTCACGTGGTTGTGTTGCTAGCTGACGCGTGTGACCTGACCGCTGTTGCTAAGGAGAGACACTGTCCGCGTCCATATTTTGTATTCAGCGGCCTCCTGCTTGTGTAGAATTATTATCCACATCATCCTTAATAACTGGCCTTTTGATTCGCCGTGCTATAATAAGCGGTAAACTCTGATGTAACTAAGTTCTGAGCACACACAGCAAATTGCCCACCACCAGGGAAAGATTACGGGCGGAAATTGCGGGAAACGGCTCGTATCACCGCGACACTCGACTCATCTGCCAGTTTTTCTTCCGTGTCAAATATTTGTCATTTGTTTGTGATTTAAGTACGGTTAATAGCTATCTAAGTGATATCAGTGGTTCCATTAGTTCAGCATTTGAGTATCCTGCAGTGGTATGTGCATTACTATGAGGAAAGACATCGTGCCCTAATGGAGTGTTCAGTGAGGCAGATGGCAATTTTCACGTGCTTCGATACACACACTGAGACCTCTGCTTCACACTATGGACTCGTTTCATGATAAAATTACGTAAGTATTTCTTCATTGTCCCGAAGAGATGAATTTGTAGTGATGTTATCCTTACACACTAGCAAACTTCAGTCGAATACAGGCTTAGAGAATCTACTTTGCTGCTTATAATTGAAGTCGTGTAGGAAAATTCGAACCATCCTGAGTCTGTCCACTGAGCGATGAGCAAAACAGTTGTGCTTCGTAACTTTTATTAATTCGGTAACTGTTAATATGAGTCCTCCTGAGTCTCCTAAAATAATTCTATAATACGAAGAGGACCTAAACATCGTGGCGACGATTGGGTCTTTCATCCAATAAATTTTGAAATTATTCTCTCCTCCGAACTTCAGAGATTTCAAAGCGATGGGAAGAACAAGTGTCGTCAATAATGCAAATTAAAATTTAAGATAATGTAAGGGTAAAATCGTAAGAGTTAAATAAAGCAGGAAATTTAGTGTAATAATAAAGAAAATTGACATTCCATCACTTTGTAATACAGAAATATACCTCTGGATTATGCCTCGTATTCCTAATGACGACTTACATAACTCTCTCTCTCTCTCTCTCTCTCTCTCTCTCTCTCTCAGTTCCATAATCACACCCTTGTAACACGACACGCGTCCTTCCCGATTCTAAAACGTACACACTGTATACCCATTCCTGACCAACGCGAAGAATGACAAGAATACTGGCTATCCTACCCCAAATCCGTCTCATCCTAAACACACACCAAGGCCCGTACACACACACACACACCACTGCATTGGGGATGTGTACATTTCCTTGATAATATCACAACAGGAAATGAAAAACTGGTGAAAGAGGTATCACAGAAAGAAAAGAAAGAGAGGCGGTGTTGTCGGGTACGTGAGATAGAGACTAAATAAAAGGAAGTGTTTGCGTGTCGGAGGTTGGTATTTAGGACAAGGGGGCGGGGAGTGGGAGAGGAGCTGAGGTGGTGTTACCGGTACGTGAGACGAGGGAGAAAAGGTGAACGGTTTTTTCCTGTATGGCTGGGACTTCCCATCGAGAATACTTGATGCGCAGTGTGTGTGTGTGTATGTTGCAAGAAGAGATGCCGAGGAATAAAAGGTGAATGTCAGGCAAATAAAATCTCTCTCTCTCTCTAAGCACTAATTCATTTTCCTTCACTGCCAGAACGAATCGGCGCCGTCAACACTCACTGTTCCAGGTAAGAATATTTATCGTATCTGTACAGAAACCTTCAACACAATACACGGCGGCATTGCAATAACATTCCCTTATGATAGCTGATGTCTGCCTCTTATCCATTAGAAAAATATAATAAACAATATAATGGTACTGTACACATTACTCAAATACAGAACCTTTATCTGTTCTCCCTCTTCCTCTTTTTCATCACGTTGCATCACTTAAGTTTTTTTTTTTCTTAAGAATATACTGTTTGTAATGATGACTTCACTACTAGCTTTCATTTACCAGTCATTTGTTTAGGCATTGCTTATCTAGATCCATTTTACCTTTTATGTTGCTTTTGTTTCATCTGTTCCTTTTCCTTGCGCCCTGACCACTCCAGCACTGTACTCGAGCTGCGGTGCCGTGGTCATCAGTGATTACTTCCTGCTGACGGCGGCGTACTGCGTGCTCAAGCCTGATAAACCGTGAGTAGAGAAAACACCATGTACTGTACGCATACGCATGATAATATAGCTTTTTTTTTTCCTCTCTCTCAGCTATAAACATTTAACATTGGATATGGCTTATTCCCAGGGTGAACTCTGTGCGCCTGGGTGACCTGGACCTGGCCAAGGAAGGAGAGGCCAACAGCCAGCCTGCTGACTACGATATCGAGCTCATCATCATCCATCCCAACTTTACAGATGAGTAAGTGACAATGTGTTAATAAATTTTAACCCATCTATTTCACTTGTCATATCCTTTCCTTATCATTGTCTTTTTTATTATCTTTATCTCTATTTATTTTTTACTCTATGCTCCAGGAGGAGACTTGTTAATTGTCATTTTCCTTTGTTGTGCTTTTTTTTTTTTTACTTGCAACAGTAAATTTATCTATTGTCCTTACTCATACCTGCGTTCCCCTTCTAAACACAGCCCACAAACAGGGATCCGCTACAATGATCTGGCACTGCTCAAGACCAAAACTCAGATACAGTTTAATGAGGCTGTGTTCCCCTTCTGCATATCTCGCACCAGCCCTGCCGTCAACACCACTGTCACTGTCTCAGGCTATGGATATGTTAATGATTGTGAGTCCTTACTACTTGCTCTGTTATTGTTTGAAGTACAGCCTCAAATTTGCAATATCTTATTTACTAACAAGTAAAGGTTCTTATAAGCTCCTTTATATCGAGTATATTTCTAACATACCTACTCAAGGTCCTAAAAAAATTTCCTTCCTTCATCCCCAGCCCATCAGCCAACACATCTGCAAGAGGGAGAGCTCCAAGTGATGTCCCTGGATGACTGTGTTGCAGAGTATCGTGCTAAGAACAGATATAACCTGCTGCTGAGTGCCTACCCTGACCTCCTGCAAGGATATGGTGTTGTGTGTGCAGGTCACCCCAACAGAGGGGCTTGTAATGTAAGCACCACCATTTTAGTCCATTAAAACATACTGAACAGAATACAGTAGAGGAAAAAAAGAGCATGAAACCAGAACAGGTTAACAGCTCAGCAGAGAGCAAGAGGTATTAAATTAAAGGATCTTCATAACCTCTTCTCTCCAACAGGGTGACGAGGGTGGGCCAGTGGTACGGAAGGACGAGTCTGGCCGCCAGTACCTGGAGGGCATCATCAGCTTCACAGCAGACATCTGTGGTCCCACTGTGCTGCCCACCATCTCCACTAGTGTGGCTGACAATTATGATTTTATTACTGAGACAATAAAATATGCCTAAATTTAAATCTCACTTTTGTCACTTACATGGCTGTCTAGAAGTAAACTTACTGGCATATTTACTTGTGATCCATTAATCTGTGTCTTCCTCTCCTTCAGTCGATAAACAGCAGAGAAATTCGCCATGCATCTCTTTGCTTGTGTGTTAATAAGTTTGTTCCCTATCTTGCTGGCTCACTGGTACTGCACTTATGGTTTATCTTCTTTCTTATCTTTTGATCCTTTCTTTACTTTTAAGTGTCTTTTGTATACTACTCTCTCTCTCTCTCTCTCTCTCTCTCTCACATTAATGTCTAATGGTGACACCAAGTACACTGTATCATTTTATAACTAATTATACTGAAAAATGACAATATTATTAATATAGATGAATAAATAAACTTCATTTCAAGTAATTTTCTTACCTGAAACACTAAATAAAATATAATAATAATAATAATAATAATGATAATGATACATACATATACCAATGACATCTCCCACAAAAAGGGGAAAATCAAGACAAGGCAACCTTCACATTCACACTTATTAATGCCAATCCCATTGCCCCCAACAGAGAAAAGAAAGTACTCCTGCCCTCACTCTATAGCAGCAATTCTCAAACTGTGTAGCATGGCATACTTCTGCACTGCAGCTATCCCCCAAGTCACAGTGTAATTTTCATAGACAGGAATACACTACACATGACTGTAGAGTTGGTGCACATTCAAAGTCCAAGATATATCATTAGTGTGCCACTAAGCAATAAAGTTTGAGAACCTCTGCTCCATAGGGTTTAGTCACACAGCTTAGGCAATTTGGTCTGGAACAAGACTCCTTCACAATAAGCACCCTCTCCTACCATACCTGACTGCCCCACATATCTCTCTCTCTCTCTCTCTCTCTCTCTCTGTCTCCATAACAATGACAGCTAATGCATTTGCCAGTGGTCTTGAATTTAACTCTTTTTAGTTGAAGATTAATGTAACAAATCAGTTAAGCTCTGTCATCCCTCCTCTACACTGGTTCATTAACAATGATATATTGATAATGATAGCTGTGCTGCTCTTGATATCTGATGGCTGCAAATAAAAAAGAAGTCATAACAGTGGCATCAACCTTTAATACAATAATTTTTGTACATCCTATTTACACATACACAAACACTGGAGTAATTATTTTCCACTAACCAGATTGGTTGGTTGGTCAGCCTTGTTCTACATGACAGCAAGACTTCCATTCACAAGAACACCATTATGTGCTCCAGTGTGCAGCATGAACTACCAATCAGTGAAAGTAACTGCAACATCATCTGGAAAAAAATAAGTGTAAAATACAAAACAGTGCCTTGACACTTGTAGGAAAACTATACAATTTAAAGCTCTCAAAGGAATACTGTATCTGATGAAATAAGTGCTGTTACTCGTGCTGCTGCTGCCATAGCCACCACTAAAGGACTATACATAGTTGCTCTTTATCAGTGAGCAATTATTCTTCCCTTATTCTTCCCTTGCCTAATCATACCCACCTCCCTTATTACCAAGAGAGAAGATGGGTTTAAGAATCCTACTCTTCTCTGTCACCCAAGCATTTTCAGTTATCACCAGTTGTAAACAGTTTCATAACAGTAAGAAAAAAAAAGAAAGCATGAATTGCAATCCATCCTATCTGTACATTTGACAACTTTTGTGGTGACTTTCAACTACAACTGTTGCTCAAGAGTATTCAAAACCAGGAAAATCTTTTCTCATAATCAGCAACAGCAGAATATAACACAGCTTGAGCAGAATGCAAACTATATAGAAAAGGAAGGTAAGGGGTTAGAGGATGTGCAGCCTACTCTCCTCTGTGGGTCCACCTCCACCAGGCCACCACCATACGGTCCCACACATTTTCAAAGGAGTCCATGGCTGGCCGCACATCCAGGATGGCAAAGCGATGGCTCTCTGTGTCAACAGGACCACCATCATAGTAATCGATGATGTAGCGCACCTCCTTCCCACAGCGGTCCACTATCCAGTCGTGGCGGTCAAACGGCAGCTCATACCTGAGGAAGGTGAGTTTGTTTCCTATAACTTGAAGACAAAACATTCTATGGCAATGCTGCTTTGCTAAATTTTTATTGCTTTACCCTCTTGACTTTAATAAGTAATTTTCAGAAATAATGATTAAGTCAAATTATCATTCTTAAAACAAAGTACTAATCAGAATAACTTTTAATGTAAAATGATTTGTGACAAAGATATAAAAATATATATGCTATTTAAATTTAAGAAATATTACATACTGAGCAGGTCCATTCCATTGATCAGAAGAGTTAAGTGAGTGAAATGCAAAGATATTAGGAAGGGAAGTGCAAATACACTAAGCAGATCTACTATATCGAATAATAGCAGAAGCTTTCCACAGTCCTTGCTTGATTTCTCTGACCATGACCAAAACATCCCTACAGTAGCTCTCAGGAGGAATGGCATAACTTGGCACAATGGTAGTGGTTACAAATAGTTTGGAGCAGGTGCTAAGAATCTCTGGGTTTAGATAGGCTGCCTCCTGCCTCTAAATCTAGAACCTCAACTCAACATGCACATAGTTAAAACACTGCTTGAGATAGTGATCTTGAAGTGTTGTTAGAAAAAAGATGGATGTAAAATGGCATATAAAGGTTACAAAATATTGGAAAAGAATTCCTAGAATGAAAGAACAGTTTTGCTACACAGGATAAAATGAAGAGAAAGAACACTAGTTTGGTCTTTCTGGTAAACACCCATTAAGAATTATCTAAAAAATTTAAACATACATACATACATATACCAAAGCTATCTATCCCAAAAATGGGGATAGCCACAGCAAGGCACACAATTTTCACATTCACACTCACTCATATCACTCTCTTAGCTCTTTGGCCCTCGATGGAGAAGAGAATGTACTCCTACCCTCACTTTACAGGAGTCAGCTGCACAGCTTGGACAGTTTGGTCTAGATCAAGGCTCTTTCACAACAAGTACCCTATGCTACCATATCCTATTGCTCCACACCTGTGTGAGACCATTGATTCAATGTGTGGCACCTCAGTCTGAGGTTGTAGGGCAGCATCATTCCTCACACACTCATGGCTGCTCTCCATTCACTTGTGTCACACACAATCATTCTATTCTCTAGTGTCAGTCTTCTTCCCTTTAAGGCCTCCACACTATCTATCCATCCCTTATGTGGCCTACTTCACAAGTTCACACCTCTCACACTTGATAGTGTTACATATCTTCTTCAGTCAGCCATTCTCCATTCTCTCAACATGTCCATACCATCTCAGCACACACTGCTCAGCCCATCCAGCAGTCTCTCACAACACTTGTTCTTCTTCCCACTACTTCATTTCTGACTCTGTCCATCCAAGTTACTCCACACATACCCCTTAGACATCTCATCTCCATTACATTCAATCTCTTCTTGTCTGTTACTCCTATACTCTAAGCCTCAGCACTGTACAGTGCAGTAGGCACTACTATCCCTTCATATAATATTCTCTTTATCTTCATTCCAAGCGCTCTACTCTCAAACGCTTTATTCATACCTCCTAACACTTTAACCAGTTCCTTCACCCAAGCTCTAACCTCTGTCTCTATTCCTCTATCCATCACAGCTGTAGATCCAAGATATTTGAAACAGTCTACCTCCTCCAGCTCCTCACCATTACCTTACTCTTTCCTACATTAACCTTCAGTTTCCTTCATCTACACACCTGTCCAAACTCCTCTACAAGCTTAGTTAACCTCTCTGTATTTGCCACCAATGATGTGTCATCCACAAACAGAAACTGACTGACACTCCATTCTTCATCCCTCTGCTGTTACCAGACACAATCCTCTATCCAACATTCTAGTATTAACTTCCCTCACTTAAAACTCAAATTAAGTTAAACAAAACAAAATTAAACTAAATAACAGAAATGAAAGCTATACAGGTTTACAAACCAACAAATGCCCAGGATGACAAGTATGTGGCAAAGTTTTCCGAAAATTTAGATAAAGCAACAAACAACACAAAACTAAGCAATCTTTTCTAGTAGATGATTTTAATGCAAAGACTGAACAAAAAATGTAGATATAAAATCACTTTAAAATAAATGCATGAAATGAGTGATAACTCACTTAGAAAGGAATAAACTGAAATTTTCCAATCATTCTTCTAGCATGAGGCACATGAGAAATGGAGTGACAGCTATCCTTACCCCATCCAACTCCTCATCCTGGCACGAGGTGAATAATCAGAGGCCTTTCCTCCAAAACGCTTCAACTTGGGATTGCCACACTCATGTTTGTGCAGTGACTCCCATTGCAGCACCTGTGGGACAGACAATCCATGTGGTAACCATGTAATGTGTAGACTTGGTCAGCATGTCAAATACTTGTCCTCTTCTACAATTCAACCCAATTTAGCTTGTGTTCCCAGATTAACGATCAGGTGGAGCAAGACACATATCTATGACAGAACATCCTTTTCACTTGATTACAATACACTACCTGAGTAGATTAACAAACCATGACTAGAGAAAATAAGAAAAGGAGTGGTCTTGACATTACGGTGCAGTATGATGTTACAATTATCTACAGCTCACTGCCAGCTAAGACATATCTGCCTGTGTCTTCCCAGTATTTATATGACAGTATGACATACTGTTCCCCCATGTGGTAGGTGTACATTTGTATTATATCCTGCCTGTACTGGATGCTAAACCAGTGTGGAAAAAAAAGAAGAAAAAAAAAAAAAAAAAAAAACTGCATGCTTGAATACTACATACTAATCTATACACTAAAATTTTTCTCATAAGTAAAAAAATATTATTGGCTTAACAAATCCAGCCTTAACCCACGTCTAGCATCACCTACCTCCTGCCATGCCATCTCGTTGTTTATGTTGTGGATACGAATGATGTTATCCATGTCCTGTTTGTTGAGGTCATCGTCCTTCCACCGCCACCCTTTTCTGAGCATTGCATTCCAGAACATCTGTGGTGATGGGTAGACCCAATTCTCCCCATTTCCATCAGCTTTGGGGATTGATGAGACCTGTGGGATTTGGGGAAGAGAGGGGTACTTGATTTTTCTTTCTTAAATACCTGGAAGTGCAAAATGCATTCACTACTCCTAGCAACCTTCCTCCCATTCCATATATTCTTAACACATTCCACAATGCATCCTCATCAATCCTAAGTATCTGCTAGTACCTTGAGTTAATGGGTTGACTTGACAGTGATCCTTTACATTCAACTATCTATATAATTTAATATCTACCTTAGTTTTAAATTGATGCACTGTACAATGGAAGACTTCTGTGCAGAGACTTCCACCATCTCATAGATTGCTGCACCAGTGGGCTGAAAGAATTCCTAACTGCCTTGACTTTCCTGTGTTGCGCAAGAAACTCGTCAAACTATCAGCACACGCAATTGATGTAGTCAGTAAGCTTTGTTGTAAAAATGTAGAAGATAATAACAGTAGTCATATTTTCCTAAAAACAAACCCAAATTCTTCAATAACTTGCAATATAGCAGTTTTTTTTAAATAAAAAATGTAGCTCAAAATGAGTCTTCGCCTGTGTCCAAAAATGTTCAACTTACATTTGATTCTTAGAAATGTATTCATCTTTAATATAAGTCAATAAATACAAAAACAATATTGCAGTAAATTTCATCACTAAGATTCAGAGCAAAGACACTGTGGGACTGAGATGTGTTTGTTTCTGTCACCAGCATGCTACAGTCAGCAGCAAGGAGAGAAGATCTGAGAGCTGCCTCCAAAAACAAGTTTAGTTGGATGCAATATCCACCTTCTGCAAGCCACAAGCAGTGAGAGTGAGGGAACAGACACAGGCAATGCAGTGAGTGTAAGACGCAGTACAAATGTAAACAATAATGGCTCAGAACTCATCTTTGGGTGAAGACTGTGCCTGATTTTAGTTGCCTGGTGGACATTTCAAGAACAAACCATTATATGAACTGAACACCAGAGGACATATTGATATGCGAAAAGTGAATATGTTTCCAAGATTTAAATGCAAGTTAAACTCTGTTGTGTTGCAAGATGTTGAAAAATAAGATTTAATTTTCAAGGAAATACAACTATGATTATCTTTCCATGTCTCCTATATCTTTACTGTGAAATTTATTGAATACATTAGTTTAATGTGCTGATACTTTGACAAAAAGCTTCTTGCATGAACACAGGAAACTCAAGATTGTCAAGGACTCTTTCCAGTCCAGTAGCACAGTACGGTGGTGCTGTATACTGATGGTAAGCTTTGAAAGTCTCCCATTTCTTTATCATCTTTATCATCTTCAATATCTGTCTGTGTAAGCTATTAATTTAATCTTCCAATATTTACCAGAACATCAATTTAGTTACACTGTTAATAAGATATTTTCAAAACCAATACTCACAAAATCCATTTTTTCTTTTTAAATAATATATTTTGAGAATTATTTAACTATGAAAACTGCACCTGCAGTGTCACTAACTTACACATCAAACAGCATTCTACAACTGAAGTACAAAAAATATGAATGTGAGGATACAAAGATATAATGTATTGATCAAAGACTTTGTATAAACAAATTAACTGATCAATTTGCATAATCACTGCAAAGCTAACACTCTTCCAAAACCTTCACCAATGAAAGGCCTAGGTATCATATTCTGATTAGTACATGGTAGTTGCAAGCAAACAGTGGATGCACCTGTCTTTCTGTGGGCAGCTCAAAGGGTTGGTCAGGTGCAGGCTTCTGGTTAGGATAGGCCTCCATATTCAATGGGTTGATGTCCACATACTTTCCAGCATGTTCTTTACCATAGTGAAGTCCTGCCTGGTGTGCTGGGCCACTGCCTTTGCCTCCACTCATGGGACACTCAGATGGAAAGCTCTGAAAAGGAGGCTAGTAAGAATGTGGATCACTGTGCTACCCAATCCGATATAACTATCCAGATAAGTAAACTTGCATATATAGGAACATAAGAACATAAGACGAGCTGCAAAAAGTCATCGGGGATAAATGTGGTAATCCTGCATGAAACATACCAACCTATTTTCAACAACCATCCCTATCCATAAATTTGTCTAAATCTTTTTTTTTAAAGCTACCTAATAACTCAACACTAACAACCTGATTACTGAGTCCATTCCATTCATTTACCACTTTACCTGAGAACCAATTCCTTTCTATCTCTTTTTAAATCTAACTTTTCCAAACTTGAATCCATTATTTCTTGTACTATCCTGGTTACTGATCCTGAGAATTTTGCTTATGTCACATTTGTTAATTCCCTATACTACTTCAAGACCTCTATCAGGTCCCCTCTTAACCTAAGCCTACCTAAGGAATGTAAATTTAAAAGCTTCAATCAGTAAGAAATACCACTCATCCCCTGCATCCATTTATTCTCCTATGTACTGATTCCAAAAAGAACTACATAAAAAGTTAACAAAACAAAAGTAAACAATCTTGCATTTTGTCTTCTAATCAAAAGTATATATTACCTGTTGATTCTCTCCTCTGTGCATAGGGCATTCTGAAGGAGGAGCAATGGCCTCAACATTTTGCTTATGCATAGGACACTCTGAAGGTGGAGCCACTTGAGGCCTATGCATTGGACACTCTGCTGGGGGCTGGGCTGAGGCGTCCACGGTGGCATGGGATGGTGGGAGCTCTATGCTATCCATAGAGGAGTAAGATGATGGGATTTCTGAGATGTCCATGGAGGCATGGGTTGATGGAAGCTCTGAAATGACATGGCTGGCTTCCTTTCCTCCTCCTACACTTGTGATGACACTGGCTGTGTTTTGGGCTGCAGAAATGGTATTGCCCATTACAGTGGCTGAAACAAACACCATCCTCATCATTACCTTTGATATTACTCATCTCTGAACAGGCAAGCAGTACCAATATAGGAAGATCATCTCTTGTTGGGATGATCACAAACTGTGTGAAGATAGCAATGAATGTGAGAGGAATGACTGTGTAGCAGCAAGACCAATCGTGCATGATAAAAGAAGTGAATGGAGAGCAACAGTGGTGAGTGCATGAAAATAACACAGTCTTGTCAACCCCTGGGAGGTGTGGGTACACTTGGCGGGGCCCAATGGTGTATGGACTCAGTTAAGGTATGGGGCACTCCATAGGAAATACCTGCATCTGCTGTGGTTTCAGGACTGGAGTAGGTGCAGGATAGAGAACAATCTCATTCCCATCCCAATCTTAACCTATCACATACACTCAATCAGAAGCAAAAACAGAAAGTGTGGCCTGTCCCACCTCCCTTCTAACTGCCCCACAAGTATTAGAACCCTCCACCATGGCAGTACTTCAAGAAGGGGCACTTGACATTTCAGTTCCCTCCCAGCATACATCCATGACATCAAGGGAGTAAATACAAAATACTTCAAGAGGAAGCCAGAAAAATTCCTGGTCACAATCTTAGACCAGCTAGGGTATGCTGCTTTATGACCAGCAACTTCCATCTCCATCATGGACTAGCTGGAATACCTTTGACAGAATGAAGGGTGGCAGCTAGGGCTGGGAAAATACTCCTAATTTCAAACCTTGAAATACCAGTACAAAAAAATTAATTACCAGTTTTCCAGAACTCATACTGGTACGATAAGGTCAGAAACAGGCATGTGGAAGATTAAACAAATTATTACATGTAATTGCCAGATATAATGTGTGTGTGTGTGTGTGTGTGTGTGTGTGTGTGTGTGTGTGTGTGTGTGTGTGTGTGTGTGTGTGTGTGTGTGTGTGTGTGTGTGTGTGTGTGTGTGTGTGTGTGTGTGTGCGCTGAAAGTTGGCTGTATAACTGCATATTGAATATCGAATTATCAATCCACTCAGTATTACAGTACATGTGATTTTTTTTCATAAAACAACAGTCATTACCATGACATCACTTAATCTGGCACATAACATTAAAAAAAATTTTTAATCTTTATTCATTTATATAGGAAAGAGAAACAAAATGTGGATCATAGAAGGCAGAAGCAACTTTGTTCAAGCCACCAAGTAAGTCTTGGCAGACGCTGGGCTGCTACCTGGCAGTGACTGGCTGGCACTGAGTGGTTGTCCTGGGAGCGCCGGGACTCAAGAGCTTTAAGCAGTCACTGTGCTGCTAAGACTGTCAAGTGCGGGAGGTAGACAGTGCCAATAGTCCTGGTAGTGAAGTACTGGTATGGTGTTGTTAACAGGATCTCGTACAAGTATCCCTGGCCCAGGAGGCTGTGACAAAGTTGTTGGTGGCATGGGTCATAAAAGTGAGCCACTGAGTGACAACTGACAAGTATCTGGTGCTTTTCAAGATGTTTCCAGTCCACTTACAATATCTTTGCTTCACAATGCCTTTTTTTTTCATGTTACTCTTCTTTCAGTACATTTTCTTGCCACAACAAACCACTAAGCTACAGAGATTGTCACTACAATGGCACATACTATTAAAGGTTTCTGGGATATTATTTTACGAGGGGCATAACACTATACATTTGGGAGTATTGTTTCTGATTACCTTTATAAATACTAAGAAACTTACTTTATTGAAGCTTTCATCGCAAATTAGTAGTTTCCATGATATAGGGAATTTTTGATAGGTGATGCGCGCCTGCTTTGTTTACAAATGCATCCTTATTGCCATCTTCTTTTTCTTGTGACCTGTAATCATGGCTGCCATTGTGGTCTAATCAGGTCTAAGGTAAGCATTTATATTTTTTGTGTAAAATATATGTAGTTTGCTAGGTAAGGTCCGATCAGGTTAAGTTAGGTTAAGTCATGTTTGGTTAGGTTACGTTAGATCATATCAGGTTCGTGTTCTCTGTCTATGAACCTGCTTCCCGACGAGTCCCCATGATCATAGGAGGATTAAAAAGAAATATAAATAAATACTAAAAAATAAAATAAATAAATAAAATAAAATAAACGAATATCAGTTTTGTACACGAAATGGTTTGGTTCTATTGTAAAAATTTACCGCATCCGGTAAGAAGAAGCCTTCTCCCTTTATAATTAATGAAAGCCCATGGGAGACAGGAGCCACGGTTACTCAGTACCTTACCGATACGGGGCAATTTTGTGGCGGGTCCCTCAACGATAAGTGGATACCAGTCGTTCCGGTACACGAACAGGCACTTTCCCCGTCCTAGTGGCGGCTACGCCGTGGCCTTGCCTCAAAGAACAGCGAAGGAGGACAACTACTCCTCTAAGACAAGCTTTCAAATTCATCAGCGATTAAGTAATCAGAGCAAGAACCATGTACTTTCTGATCTAGTTACTTACATGATCTGTGTGTGGTAGTGTGGCGATAAATTCTGCTGCACGGCCGAGAAATAACAAGAATTGACTAATGGGTGATACAAGAACCTCAAGACAGAAATTAAGAAAGATCTGGATCCACGCTTGCCGACCCACAGCACTGTTTACCTAATGCTGGCGGCTGCAGAACCATCTCAACTCCCAGAACCGCAGTTTTGTAATATACCAAGGAATGTAAAGAGAGGATCCCTGGTATACATTCAGTGGTGGACATAAATACTAAGAAATTTATCACAATAATAAATACGAAATACCGTTCGGAATCATAACTAAATACTCAATACTTATGCCATGAGCAGAGCCGGGAGCTTCCTCTCTCATTCTGTCTGATACTTCCTTAATGTTATTTAGTGAGTCTAGAGACCCCGTGTCATATTTGCGGTGGTCCGCTGTCGTGTCAAATCGCTCCTGCGTCAAAAATTCTCCCGGGAGCAATTAAGACGGGAGCAAAACCGCTCCCAGTCCAAATTGCTCCCGAGAACTATTTCGGCGCAAATCAACTTCTGTATGAATTTTTATTGAATGTATGGAGTTTTAATGACAAATTACTATTGCTTCGTTATCTGTGGAATATGTTACAATAGAAATGGAGCAAGTAAACAAGAGTTTACTCTGTGAAAGTGTAATTCTCTCTCTCTCTCTCTCTCTCTCTCTCTCTCTCTCTCTCTCTCTCTCTCTCTCTCTCTCTCTCTCTCTCTCAATAGATACCTGTTATCGAAATCAAGAAATGATTTTGCTGCTAAGCAGTTATAATAACATAATAGTATCAGTAGCAGTAGAAGCAGTGGAAATCTAAACATAATCGTTATTGCAATATCCCATCACCCACCCACCCACACACCCACCCACACACACACACACACACACACAGCATTACCATCTGTACAACGAAAGATAGGACAACATACACACGCCATCACCGTCTATACAACGAAAGACAGGGCAACACACACACACACACACACACACACACACACACACACACACACACACACACACACACACACACACATCACCATTTGTACAATGAATGGCAGGGCAACACATACACACAAACACTGCAAGGCCATCTGTACAACGAAAGACAGGATAACACACACACACACACACACACACACACACACACACACACACACACACACTGCATGTCTGGAAACACCTAAAAATATCTGAAAAAAAACACTGGAAATAATGCTACATATTAACGAAGAGAAACTGGAAGGGAGCTAGGAAGGTGCCGCTATGATGACGTCACGACCGATGGGTTGATAGCGTCACAGGGACCGTTATTTACGTACGTATTTCATTTTGAAAATGGCCCCTCGAAAAAACGCAGCTAGACTCGAATGCTTTACATATTCTGATTCGCCACATATTTTAACTAATCACAAGAATATCAAGAGATTTCAAGCCTCGGCAATAATAAAGAAAAATAAAAAGAACTATCTGGAAATTGTTGAAACCTTGACCCCCACTAAAGGCATTGAAATGTCCACCCATTCTGACTTGACAAGAATAAAAAAAAAGAAAAAAAAAGAAAAAACTTTAAAAATATGAACTATTTTTTTTTTTTACAATTTAAAGTTAGTTAGAAGCAGAACTGGAAAAAAAAAAGCAAAAACATTGTTGGAACATTACCACAACTGAAAACAATTCTACTGTCCACAAATTTGAGTGAACAGGGGTTAAAAACATTTAAAAATCATGAGCAATATTTAGAAGCAATAAGATCTTAATTATAAACTGAAATAAAAAAAAAAATAGCGTAGCGACTGTGAAAGAAGGACCAAAAATACCACCCTTATTTACATAAAAACAGCGCCAAAATCAACAAGTTTCACTTAACAGACATATGGAAAACATTTAAAAAGTAAGTAAATATTTTTTGAAACCATAAAATCTTATACATAAGCCGAAATAACAACATGAAGGAAATATGTAAAATAATATTGGAACAGGCTGGAACAGGCATATCCAAGATGGCGGCCTTGATGGGGGTGAGTCGGTGGAAGGGACGACCAATATTTTGCCTCACTTAATTAAATTTTCATCAAACGTAAACCTGACACTGGCGAATATATCTAAACGGCGGATATGAAAGTTTAGTCATGCGGCTCCATTTTGTGACAGGATTGGCTTATAATATTGAGATGAAACAGATGTCTAATAAAAAGGGACAAACAAACGGTCCCCTCACTACCTTAGCAGATCAGTTTTGTATCAATATCTGGCTAAATTTCTGAACTTATGTTAAAAAAAAATAAAGATAAATAAACAACCTAAAAAAAAAAAAAAAATTAACGAATAATAAAGCTTTAAATAAACATCTGAAAGAAGCTACCCCCACCCCGAAGGTAAACATTCGCTAAGGTAGACTTAGACGAAGGCATAACAGCATGTACTTACCTTGATTAAGTAGTCGTGCCTCTGTGGTTCTGTTTTGTGGCATTCAGTCTACTAAGACGTTGCGGGGAAACACCAATGCCCATAAACCCGTGTTCACAGACGCTTTGTTCTCACCATGACTGTTTTCCAAGGCAGCAAACACGATTAGCCGGGTTCTTAAGACCGTTTCTTCTTTTTACAATGTAGAAATCTTGTTAATCTGTCATTTGAACCGCAAAAACACCCTTTTAAACACTTTTCACTTCAACTAGAGGCTTTTGAAATAGTGGAGGTGCTACGCACGTGTGTTTCAGAATATTGTCCCACCGTTACTATCTAAACAGACTGGCGTCCCTTGCCTCCAACGGGCCCCCAGTTGACATTATAAAGTACGTTATTTCAAAAGAATGAGTACAATTACAGTAATAGCAATACTTCTACATAGATAGGTACCTGTACAACAACTTTTCTTGTACATATATCGTAATAATATTAAATATTTAAATATAAATATAATATAAATATTGACTTCCCATTTTTCTCTCCCGCTAATGTCAAGCCATTGGCAACACACCTATCAAATCACCAACTGCCTCTTCAAATTACGCTGTAGTCTGCTCGTTATAATATGCTTGTTACGGCTTTTATGAGAGAGAGAGAGAGAGAGAGAGAGAGAGAGAGAGAGAGAGAGAGAGAGAGAGAGAGAGAGAGAGAGAGAGAGAGAGAAGGGGTCACTATTAGAGACGATTACAAACATAAGGATCGATACATTTACAGATAACCGTGTGAAAAAAAAAAGTCTGCCAGTGAAAGGGTTAGATAAATGTCAACAAATTAACAAAATGAACAAAAACAATTCCCTGCAGGCCTCTTGTGTAGGTTATGGCTGGTTGAGTACGCTTAGTTGCTTTACTGAATACAATAAATAAATGATGCGAAGAGCGGCGGGACAACCACGAGGCATCGCAAACCATTTTAGCCTCTGTGTGTCATGACCAGCTGGACATGTAGTGGCCGCCCCTTCCCCTGTGACTCCCCGTGTACCGTGGCTGCTCTTCTCGGTGGCTTGTAAAAGGATATCGTAATATACAGTAAAGAAGTAAGGAAAATAATGTTTACCTCTCAATTCGTGACTGAGAGCCTGTTTGAGTGACACCGAGAGAGTGTCCCAGCTTCCAGCTTCCAGATGCTGACCTCCGTCCAGGGACAATAATTCTGAAAAAAAAAAAAAAAAAAAAATTGCGCACCTCCGCTGTATTGAAAAGGCTTTCATTGAAGCAACACGGCTTTTTAAGGATGTTTTTACGGTTTTAGTGACGGATTAACAAGATTTTTACATCATATTAAGAAGAAACAGTCTTCAGAAGACACCTAATAATCCCTGTGGCCTTTGAAAATGGTCGTGGTGAGAAAGCAAATCGTTTTTGAATACGGGCCCCTAGTAGAGCAAGTCCTCCCAGACACACACGCCCCGAGTCCCAAGGTGTGAGACTCATTTGGTGAGAAAATAAGGAACGTTAAAATACCTGAAGCTCCTTACTAGGCTGTTTGCGTAACTATTCTACGCTAAGTATTAGTGAAAGAGACAGGACCGTACAGAAGAAGGAGGAAGAGGAGGAGGAGGCGGAGGAGGACGAGATGGGATGGATCGGGGCGGTGGGAGGGTGCGGGGCCTGATGGAGCGAGATGGGATGGGTTGGGGCGAGGTAGGAGAGTTCGGGGCGAGATGGGGAGAGGTAGGACAGGTCAGGGAGAGATGGGATGGGTCGGGGAATGTAGGAGAGTGCGGAGCGAGATGGGATGGGGGACTCAGATTTTATCAGAGAAAGGAATGGATAACTGAGAATGGACAACTCTTGCATTAGGGAGGTGGACAGAATAGGGATAAAGTAGTGTTGTGCAGTGAGATTATGGGAAAGAAGACATGTACAGTTAACAATATCAGAAGAACAATTGGCGTGAAAATAGCGGTAGAATATAACAGGAGATGTAACACTGTGGTGATGAGACATAAGCCGAAAATATGAATAAAAAAAAATCGGGTCCATTGAGGTAAGGAGTTGAAGAGAGAGAGAGAGAGAGAGAGAGAGAGAGAGAGAGAGAGAGAGAGAGAGAGAGAGAGAGAGAGAGAGAAGACAGTTTAGAGGAGAGGAGTTAATGAGGGGAAAAGAGAGGCTCAAGACCAAGGAATGTATGTAAAATCCTTGAGAGGGACTCCACATCCTTCACGGGTGCCGAAAATGCTGAACTTGACGCATCCATGAAAGACAAACATTAAAGGGAAGTCTATGTATGATATAACCTATGAAGTAATTCAAATCTATGTGTAGCACATAGGAAAATTTAAAGCCAAATTCCTCTGTCTAGGGAAAAGCGTGCTATCGGATCTGGCAACTGTGGGGGTGAGAGTGAGAGGCTGAGAGCGTCAATCGGACTCAATCCGAAAGCGAGCCAGTGAGAGAGAGGAGGGAGCCCGGCTAGGGTTAGCAGTCGAGTGTGCACCAGTCAGCAGCAGCAACAACAGGAGCAGCAAGCGGCCAGACAAGCCAGCCACCGCCATGGATCCCGAGGCATTTTTAGAGATGGCCAACCAGGTCACAAAACTGAAAATGTATCCGTATTTTGACATAGCTCACTGTACCCTGTGCTGCCTCTACGTGAGAGACGACTTGGGCACCGGTAAGTCTCTCTCTCTCTCTCTCTCTCTCTCTCTCTCTCTCTCTCTCTCTCTCTCTCTCTCTCTCTCTCTCTCTCAAATTATTCTCTGATATTTCACACCTCTGCAACTTAACATTCTCTCTCTCTCTCTCTCTCTCTCTCTCTCTCTCTCTCTCTCTCTCTCTCTCTCTCTCTCTCTCTCTCTCTCTCTCTCTCTCTCTCTCTCTCTCTCCTATAACAAAGTTGACATTTCCTTGACCTTTCAGGTTTACTTCCAGACGAGGAGAAAGTAATGTTCATGTGTAATGTCACCGTGGTACTATTGCATCACAGACCAATTTTTGTGGTGCCTTTTCTTTATGTCGCTCAGGTAATGCATGTATACAGTCTACGTATGGCTCGGTGATTAATAAGTTAGTGCTGTTAATTTGTGACTGTAATGCCCATGTTGCAGTATATTAATATAAAGTATTCCGTGATAGATTGTGTGAATTTGGAGACGTTGTTTAAGGAAGATTAGACTTTGAGGGTTGAGTGTGATCCAGCTGGAATAATAATAATAATAATAATAATAATAATAATAATAATAATAATAATAATAATAATAAACGGTTTATTATTTAGAGACGTTGTTTAAGGAAGATTAGGCTTTGAGGGTTGAGTGTGATCCAGCTGGAATGTGTATGTGTGTGTGTGTGTTTCATTGGGCTCTAGGTGTGAGCTGTGGCAGGTGAAGAAGGTTGCAGAATTTATATGAATTACACAAGGCCTGAATGACGCCTACTGTTTTTCAAATCTGTAAGTACATATAGATAAAAAATAAAAATATACCTCACAGACCTCATGGTTTGCCAGTCTTCATAGCACCATCACCAATATATGCACACACACACACACCTCAAGACAGAGTATGAGATAGTTTATTGATACGCTGCTTCATTGACAGTTTAGTGACACAAGGAAGTTTATTGATACACTGCTTCATTGACAGTTTAGTGAGATAAGGATGAACCTGTGCTCCACAACATCTGCCTGCCACACTCCCTGCCCCCAACTGCCCTTGCTGTTCCCTTCCCTATTTACCATTTACTGGTCAACCCTTTATGCGACTCAGGCAGTGGTTTCATTATGTTTCATACTGTGGGTTAGTATACCATCCTCACAACACCATCTTTCTTTTCATGTCATGCTCACTATCCCAATATTTCATCTCTCTCTCTCTCTCTCTCTCTCTCTCTCTCTCTCTCTCTCTCTCTCTCTCTCTCTCTCTCTCTCTCTCTCTCTCTCTCTCTCTCTCTCTCTCTCTCTCTCTCTCTCTCTCTCTCTCTCTCTCTCTCTCTCTCTCTCTCTGCATTTTGCGGTAACACAGAGAAGGAAATATCCACTCATTAAAATACAAGGTCCTTTGGCTGTGATGGACAGTGGTGCTAATGGCTTCAGTCGGCCAAGCGAACAGGGGTAAACACTGAAGGCAGATAAGTAACTGTAGCATCTGATAACAAGTGTTGTTGAAGTGCTTCCTTTGCAAGCGTTGCTCTGGATACAAGGCTTTATCAATGTTCTTACTGCCTCAGTGTTGCCTTGACTTGAGTTGACAGTTTATTGCCTTTCAGTAACTGTTAATTGTTAAAATAAAGTTGCCATTACTGGACAATTCAATAAGAATAGATTGGTGAGGAAAATGAGATGGTTTATCGCTGTCAGTGAAGTGGTGCATTGGTGAAATGTCCTGCTTCTGAGAGAGAAGGGGGAAGGGAAATTATTTTAAGGAATTGAAAATTAAAGAGGACTGTTGAACATTGCTGAGAAGTGGGTAGAGGTTTAATCATGCTAATATTTTTTATGCACTTTGATGATTAGCCTTCCCAGTCATTATCAGATTAACTTTTCTATGTATTATTTAAAAATCAAGTAGGATTAGTATGAATAGTGATGTTACTTAATACTAATAATAGTCCACTCATCCATCAGTTGTCATATCATTGCAGTTCACTTGGTACTTGATGCCTGGCAAGTTTTGAAAATTTCTGTGGCAGGCAGTGTGAGTGTAGATGGCAGTTTTCACTTATTGACCTGCAAGTGAGGTCTTAGTAATGATCACTGAAATTATAAGTAAGCTTGTGTCTTACTTTTAATGTTTTTTCAAAATTGGTTTGGGTGGAACACTTAAAAGATAGCTTCTTTCATTTGCCTCTTGTCCAGTCCCTTCTCATCTGTAATTAAGTATACAGCCTTATAATATCCTTACAATCCTACAGTGGTCCCTTGGAATATGTAGATAGCAATCGGACTTAAGAATAAAAGCCACCAACCCTAAGCAACATCATCAAGGCCATTGCGCTTCCTTGATCAGTATGTTGCTGCTGTTGTAGGTAGAAAATGCCAAGTTGTTTATTTAAGAAACAAGGACATCCTGTGTCCTCATTTTTCCACATATACTCCCCCTCTCAGACATGGTAGGTAGTCAAGGGTATACTTCACATGCATCCTTGGTAGGGTGGAAGGTGACATAACAGGAGTATGTTGCATTTATTTGTAAGTGAGGGGGTTGTGGTGGTGCATCTGCTCCTGGAAGAGTGCCAGGGGCATTTGGGGTGTACATATGTGTACCAGAGAGCTTTTTCCTTCCAACACACACACACTGAGCTGTTGCATTGTGGAATGAGAGCCTTGAGCACTTGAGCATTCCTTTCCATGGATATGCATTATGACCTGTACATATTGCAAGCATCCCACCATATATTGTATCATCATCACCATCATCACCATCAGCATCACCATCCTGAGTAAAGTGGAGGTAGTAATTCTTACTTCGCATTAGGTGGTAAATTGATGAGGAGGTACACTTTAAAATGAGGATGAATAAGTATGACCTTAAGATGGGCAAAATGAATAGGCCATTGTTAAAATATGGGCTAGCTTTCAGTCTTAACAGTTGTATTATTAATGGTCCACTCCTATGTATGTATGTATGTGCATATATATATATATATATATATATATATATATATATATATATATATATATATATATATATATATATATATATATATATGTATATATATATTCATGTTATTTTTTGTATTATTCAACCAAATGATAGTAAATAGCTAGCTGTCTTAGGAAAATTACATACACCTCATGCAATTGGTAGGTAGAACACATTCAAGGAAGTTGAAATTACACAGTATTGATGTTTCATTGAAGGCACATATCCACTCAAACATGTACTTTGTGCACAAGGTAAGGTGTGCTGCAAAGCATGCATAAGCATTAGTTTGAATATTATACTACTAAGAAAGAGGTTAGTCAAGTAAAGATAAGTATAAATCCTTATCAATTTTTTTATTTGAATATATCCATACCTGTGTGATAAGAGGAAAGGAAATTATATGAGAAAGAGTATTACCAATGTAGCAAGAGAGAACTGAGAACTAGGCCAGGAGTTATATTTAACACTTTTGTTATTTTAGAGAAAAATGGAGACTTCTGTCATGCCCATTTCCTTGAGGGTGTTTCAAGGCATGGGTATCAGAGAAGATAAGATTAGATTTATTGTGTTAGAGTAGAGCAGTCCCTCCTACACACATAGTTGGCATTTCTTGTACTATATTTCTATAGGCATTGCAGAAAGCACCACATCTATCCTGTGTACCACAGAGTATAACCTTTACTATTGATATCTGGGACATGACAAATTAGAGATGATTTTTGGCACAGAGAGACTGTGATGGGCGTGGAAAGTGAGGGAGGGGAGAAAGACAGTATGGCAGAGAGAGCAGAGGCAGGCAGGTTGTTGGCTCCCACCAGACCTGTGTGGTTGCTCCCTCCTGCCCACTGTCTAAATTTACCTCGTCACACAGGCTCCATAAGGGTGCCAGTTGCTCATTTACTTGCCTTGCCCAGTAAATGTGCAACCATGGTTCAGATTACGTTCTCATGCTATCTTGGAATATTTGAAATATACAAGTTTCTTATTACATGTAAACACTTACAGGTATATCAGAATGCACATATAGCTATCACACCAAACAAATATCCTGCATGAAAATTTATCAGTTGCTTTAAAATTAATTTAATGTTTGTGGATTTTAATGAAATGAAGTAACAACTATTTACAGCTATATATAAATAGATATTAGGTATAGGTAGTATATGAGTGTATATGAAACAATTCATATATGAAAGTTTTGGTGGTAAGCAGATAAATGGCAGAGATTTTAGAGCAATTAGATGCTTCTATAATATGGACTGTGTGGCCCCAGTCACTCTCACATTTACCCTTGATTCTTGGCAGTATTTTCCTGTACATAACTGAACTCATCTCACCACATGAACACTGCTTTTAAAGTGTTATGATCACCACTTTTAATGCTTTTAAGAAAATCCAGATAATGAACAATAGTCTCAGTTTCTTGCAATCTGTATGTTGGTGTCTAATTGCTGTTCTTTTGCAAAATAAGAAAATACAAAGATTCAGGTAATGCCACTAAGTCTTCAGCTAAGAGGTTATGGTTCATATTAAATTGAATATTAATTTCTGACAAAATATAATCCGGGAATATTAACATGCAAATTTATTGCTTGTATTCACACAATTAAAATTTATGTTGTAAATTGCATGAAACTTATGATATCAAATTCATTCTTATTACAACACTATCTTTGTATAGATGTCTGTCTGTCCATCTCTCCTGCTTTTGTCTTGATTTCAGTCTGCTCTCTCTCTCTCTCTCTCTCTCTCTCTCTCTCTCTCTCTCTCTCTCTCTCTCTCTCTCTCTCTCTCTCTCTCTCTCTCTCTCTCTCTCTCTCTCTCTCTCTCTCTCTCTCTCTCTCTCTCTCTCTCTGAAAATGTGGATCAGGTGTAGACATATCTTACCATTGCTATTATTTGAGGGATATCTCTAACAAGCCTTCACTCTCACAGGCTCCCTCCCCTTCTCTCGCAAACACCCTCTGGCAAACTGGCTTTCCTCAATGCTTACTATCTTTGCTGGTGGCCTCCTCACCAACTTCCTCCTGGGTGAGCCTGTCTTGGGGGCCCTCAAGAATAACCAACAGCTGCTCCTGGCCACTGCCGTCTGGTGAGTTGTACTTTGCTGTAGCAGAAGAGACACTACTAAGAATGTTCCCTTCTCTGAGTTACTTTTCTATTGAGTATCTTGTGTATTTGCTGTGCTTGGAGGTTGGTTTGTTTGTAGCCTGGTGTTATTTGAAAAGAAAGTATAAATATTGAGTTTTATAAAAGTGCATGCATTAATTGTTCATGTATACATACGTAAACCCCACTTAAAGGAATATGTATGATGAAGAAGATTATTAAGAGTTATAGACTTATACCTAAAATTCCCTGTTAAAGTGTGCTAGACATCCTATCAGTTGCAAATTCAGTACATGAGTGAGAGATATATGAACTTATATTTTCACATCTCAGTTTCAGGTTTCACAAGTTAATACTCCTCTGAAAACATTGTCTGAAGGTTGTCATTCATTAGCTTACTCACACTTCCTTTCTCATAGAGTACTTGGCAGTCTTCTGTTTCAGTGTTCTGTTCTTTACATTATTTTTTGCTATTTGCAGATTTATAGTAGATAGGAAGGAGCAGAGAGAATTTTATTCTTCTCTGTGCCTTTTTACAGTTGCCATGACAAATTTAATTCCTTCTTTGTATATTATTATTTATGGATTTTTGTGGATTCTTCCCTTGTGATTTCAATATATTCCATTTTATTTTATGTGCTACTTCATCTTTCTTGAGTCTTCTCATTTCCTCTAACCATCCTTATTTTATTATTATTATTATTTAAAAAAAAATTAAAGTGGGGTTATCTGTGAACCCTGACCCAATGGGTGTCTTTCAGGTATGTCATCTTCTACTCTCCTTTCGACATTGGATACAAGATTGCCAAGTTCCTTCCTATCAAAGTTCTTCTGGCTGCCATGAAGGAAGTTTACAGGTGAGAAATTATTAAGTATTAGTTCATCTTTTCACATGTATTTATCATTGTATGAAGTTTGTCTGAAGAGTATTTGTCCCTCTGAATATCATGAGGGCTGGTTGTGTGGCCTTGATAAAACTTGGCAGCCCACCAGAGGGGGACCTCACTGTACATATGTGAAAAGACACTCTCTCATGAGGGTTACTCAGTCAGGAGCAAGATATCATTGAGTGAGCTTAGATACTGTGTTAGTGTTGTATTTATAATGACTGAGGTACTCATTTAGATCAGGGAATATGCATCACATTTTCCTCAAAAGTTGGACATCTTGTGGGTGATTCTGCTAGTGAAGCTTAAGTAAAATTTTGGTGCTGAAGTTTTAAACTCAGCAGAATATCTTTTGAGAGTGAATGACACTGTAAGACCCTCAGCACGTTGAATGCATGCTGGCAGCAATCAAAGAAAAATAAGTAATTCAAAGTGCAAGTATTAGAATATAATCTCAGAACTCCAGAGACTCATTTTACATGTTTTGATGGAGTGTGGCATGAAGTGTGGGGCTGTAAAACATAGTAAGATTATTTGAATTTTTCTTAACAAAGTATTGCATCATCCAAGTCTGCATTTTCTCTTGTAATTCATGTCTGACTTTCCACATTATTTGGTCTTTCTTTAAGCTAAAATCCCTGTGAAAGGGAAGAGATTTCATGTATTCATGGAAAATTATAATTCTTGTTGTTCTGGTACACATTTCTCCTTATTATGTCATTATTTCACAAAATAACCAATTACTGGTAGGGAAGTAGATGGAGAGTGAGTGGCTGTGCATAGAGGAATTGACAGAGAGGAGATTGAGAAAGCAATATCCAAAGTAAAGTTTAGTAAAGCTGCATGTATTGATGAAATAACTGCGGTAATGTTAAAGTATAGAAAAGTCACAGTAGTATAATGGAAGTTTTTGATATGTGTCCATGCATGGAAACAGGGAGAAATAAATGTAGACGAATGGAGGAAGGCAATTTTTGTCGTCTACATAAAGATAGTGGCGGTAGGAATGTGTGCAAGGATTATAAAAGGATAATTTTGCTTGATGTATGAGGAAAGTATAGGAGAGTCATGACTGAGATTTGTGCTAGTAACTGTTGGGAAAGTTAATGATTAGGAAGGGGCATTTACAAAAGAAGAGTTTGTAGCCTTATTTCTACAACAGAATCATAGTAGACAAATACTTAAGGAAGGGGTGAAAAATTGTATGTAGCCTTCATTAATCTTGAGATGCTGTTAAAAGGGAAACTCTTATGGTCTGTGAATTTATGGATTAGGAGGTCAGTTACAGGAAGAAATTATGGCATTTTTAGGAGGATGTGTGTGTGTGTGTGTGTGTGTGTGTGTGTGTGTGTGTGTGTGTGTGTGTGTGTGTGTGTGTGTGTGTGTGTGTGTGTGTGTGTGTGTGTGTGTGTGTGATTCACCTACAGTCGTCTGCTGGTCACCCAACAGACGACTAGAAAGAGGAGCTCAGAGCTCATAGTGGGTAGGACTGAGACCACTTACACATCACACATTGGGACAGCGAGGTCACAAACCCATGGGTTACATCCCATACCTACTTGTTGCTAGGTGAACAGGGGCTACACATAAAGAGGCTCACCCATTTGCCTGGCTGCTCCCAGAATTCGAACCTGGGCCTTCTTAGTTGTGAGCTGAGTGTGCTAACCACTACACTATGCAGTGTGTGTGTGTGTGTGTGTGTGTGTGTGTGTGTGTGTGTGTGTGTGTGTGTGTATTAGGGTAGAGTGATACTTTTGGAGAGTTTTGTCATAGTAGTGGGTAAGAGACAATAGTAGGAACATTAAAAAAGACTGCAAGTGCATGGTGTATGTTATAGAGCAGGGTTCTTCAAACTTTTTTCATCACGACCCAGTTTGATCTTCTGTGTTACCTTCACGACCCAGTATGTCCATTCTATCGTACCTTTCTCTTCATAAACTTGATATCAGTTATATTACACACACACACACACACACACACACACACACACACACACACACACACACACACACACACACACACACACACACACACACACACACACACACACACACACACACACACACACACACATCTATATAAAACTGGCTGTATTGAAAACATGTTAAGTTTACCTAAAAAGTTATAAAAAATACGAAATCGGAGTAAAGTTGAGTACACTGCTGCAAGAAAGCAAGGAAAAATAGTCTGCACTTACGTGTTCAGTGTGACTGGTGTGCCTGCTTGTCTTTCGTTATCTTATTCCAGTCTGGCTTGGCTTGCAGGAGGATAACGCCACACGCATGTCGGCTGTAGGATTGAGTTGATTTCTTTCTTTGCTTTTTAGTTTTGTCAAGGTTGAGAACCCAGCTTCACACAAGTATGTAGTTGTAAAGGGGATCAAAAGTAAAATACTTTTCTTACTTAGATGTGGAAATTCCTTGGAAACACTTATCCAGAATGATGACAGGTGATGACCGCATCCTGATTCTTAATGATGTATCACTTGTCAGATGAAGAAGTTCATTTTCTTCATCAGGTGTAAGGTTTAGCCCTATAACAGCTTCTGGTTTTTCAAATGCAAAAGGGTCCTTCACCCAATGGTTGTCTCTTATATTCTTAAGGTTTTCTTCAGGAAAATACTGTTCAAAACTGCTTGACAAAGAATGGAGGTGCAGCTGTATATCACATTTCAATTTCTTCATGGTTTCTTCACTGGTGTTATTATGTTCTTCAATATGCTGCAAAAGTGTTGGGAACATATAGTAAAGAGGTTGATCAACTGCAAGCCTTGCTTGCCACAGCATTATTGACTTCTTAAATGCTTCTACTTCCTCACAGTGTCGGAATACATCAGTTTCTTTCCCTTGCAGTTTTAGATTAAGCTCATTTAACTTTGAGAAAATGTCTGATAAATATGAAAGTTTTAGAATCCACTCATCATTGCAAAACAAGCTTGCCATACTGGATTTTTTCTCGAGAAGAAAAATATGAATTTCCATTCTTAGCTCATAAACCCTTGTTAGAATTCTCCCGCGGGAGAGCCATCGAACTTCCGTATGGTACAAAAGGTGTGAATGATCAGCTCCCATCTCCAGGCACAAAAGTTCAAACAACCGACTGTTAAGTGCACTTCCTTTGATTGTGTTGATAACTTTCACAACGTCATTCAAAACACCTCTGAGATTGTCTGGGATACCTTTGGCAGCCAGCGCTTCACGGTGGATGAAACAATGTCTCCAAGTTACATCATTACCGGCTGCTTCTGATATTTTTGTCACAACACTGCTCTTTTTCCCAGTCATATTTGCTGCTCCATCGGTTCTAATTCCTTTGCAATTGGCCCAGTTCAGCTTGTATTTTCCAACTATGCAGTTATTCAGCACTCTGTATATCTCAGATCCTGATGAATGAGTAGGTAAGCTTAAGCAGCAAAGCATATCTTCCAAAAAGTCATCTTCATGTACGTATCTGACGTACACCAGGAGCACTGCACAGTTAGATATATCAGTACTTTCGTCTAGCTGAATAGCAAATTCTCCAGCAGTCTGTAGGTGTGACACCAGCTGAAGTTCCAAATTTTCTGCGATATCACTTATCCGCCGTGACACTGTTGTATCACTGATTGGGACACATTTGATCTTGTCTGCCGACTCCATCGAGCATCGTGCTCACTATATCCACGCAAGATGGGAGAATAAGTTTCTCACCACATGTGTATGGTACTTTCTCTTTTGCAATGCGATATGAAACTAAATATGATGCTAATTGTGCTTTGTCATTAAGAGTGGTTGCTGTATTTAGAACTTTCACTGACATCTTCATTTGTTCTTTTCTTCTCTGGAAATAGTCAACTGGTTTTGTAGCCAGACTAGGATGCTTGGTTTCGAGATGTCTCTTTAATTTTGATGGCTTCAAACTCTCATTTGCGAGAACTTCACTGCAAATCACACACTGAGGCCTTGGTTCTCCTTTTTCCTGTTCACACTCGACGAAGCCATACTTCAGAAACTCGTCACTGTACTGCCTTGTCCATGACTTGACTTTCTTCTTGGGAGGCGGCTCAGAAGCTGATGTAGATGCGGCCTCTCTTATGATCGAGCCAGGCTCGTTGGCCTGTGTGTTTTAATCAGGTGCACACGTACTTGACGACTGAACAGAGACGCGTTTTATAACAAAACGATCCATTTTGTTTAAGCGTTCGGTATAACTGTATGTGTCACTGAGGAGTTCTCTGTGTCTATCTTCACGCTCCCGCGGTACAAACGTAAGTGATGAAAATTTCGAGACTCTGATGAGTGAAGATTCTGAACGCGTATTAGTCCTGTCTTGGACAGGAATCAAACGCGCGTGTCCCTTCCCTCACCACAATCTCTCTCTCTCTCTCTCTCTCTCTCTCTCTCTCTCTCTCTCTCTCTCTCTCTCTCTCTCTCTCTCTCTCTCTCTCTCTCTCTCTCTCTCTCTCTCTCTCTCTCTCTCTCTCTCTCTCTCTCTCTCTCTCTCTCTCTCTCTCTCTCATTTATGAAAAAATTGGATTATTATTATTTTTATTATTATTATTATTATTATTATTATTATCATGTGGCGACCCACTGAATATGAGTTTGCGACCCAGTACTGGGTCGCAACCCGTACTTTGAAGAACCCTGTTATAGAGTGTTTTTTCATTGTCATGAGTAGATGGACCTTTTAATTTGTAGAATGATCTAAGTTGATGTGATGGTGTGTTTTAGGGTGAAGAAGATCAATGATGGAGTGACACATGCTGCCAAGGTCTTCCCCAATGGCTACCTCAGCATGATCCTCATTGGCACAATCAAGGGTGAGTGCTCATAGATCATAAGTTCCTTGGTTCTTCTCATTTCTCTCACTTGTTGCAATTGTTCTGTTACATTGTTTGTCTACTATTCTATCCTACACACCCCTTTATGTACTGTCTTTTTGAGCCAGTCTGTTTAAAGTTCTATTTTGAAATAAAAATTTTCGAACTTTATTATCTTTATGTATTGTAATATCTATCAGAAACAACACCATTTTTCATTTTTTTTCTGTCTCCATAGGCAATGGGTCAGGCTTCCTGAAGATAATGGAAAGGTTGATGCGCGGTGTCTGGACTCCCACGGCTGTGGAGGTCATGCAGCCCACCTTGTGAGTATTTTATCTTGTTATCAATATTCCACCTGAGAACCTGAAGAACACAGGAAGGCATTGTCATGTATGTCAATTATTATATTTTGGTGTGAAGAAATATTGGAAGTAATAGTTGCTTTTGTCTTCCTGTTTTACATAAATTATAATTACTTCAAATTGTGAGAAGGTATAAATGAATGAGGATTGCTTGTTTCAAGATTTGAAGGTATTTCAAGTCACTGGCTGAAATACATTCTCTTTTCATGCACATTCAAGTCTCATGATGTCATTTATTATGATAAATAAATTATACAGATCAGCATATTTGGTAGCAGAAAAGTATGTGACTGTTTTAGCCCATAGAGACTCATTCAGTTTTGTGCACTATCTGCCACATAAAAGCATTGCCAAAATATATTATTGAATGCCAAAAGGTTAAAAGCCTAAGCCTGAGAGCCCCCTTAAAGGGAGGTAGCCTTGGCAATATTTCATGTCTCATTTTGGAGAAGGAAACCATAAGGTAATTTGTAGTTCCTTCATTTCATAATTTTTCACACAGCTATTGTATTGTGAAGGGAATGTGATAATACTATTCGTCTGAGCCAGGTTTATTTAAGTCTGTGAATGTATGCTGGGCATTCTTTTCCACTAGAGACCAATAGACTGGAATCATTGTTTCTTTCTACTAGTCTACTTTTCACTTGCATCATACCAAGTGATGTTCACCAGAACACTGTACTTGTGGTGTTCCAGTAATTTTGCGTGATGACTATTTATACATGGGTTTTGCTTCATCTGTTACTTTCAGTGCAAAATACTGGATGAACTAAGGATGGGTAAGTAGAATTTTTTTTTAGTAAGGTGGTTCCTGCTATGACTTCCCTTCTTTTCCAGCCCCACCAAGGCTTCCATTGCTGCTGCCATCATCTTCGTGTTGGACAAGAAGACTGACCTTATCTCTGCTCCCCATGCCCTTGTTTACTTTGGCATCTGCATCTTCTTTGTCTACTTTAAGGTAATACTTCAGTGGTGCATAGTCCATATTTGCAGTCTAGTAGATGTAACATTTTACTAAAACAGATCTTCCAGTTCCTATCATTGACTTATGTACACCAATTTTTATCCATCATTTAGCTTGAGAAAATAATTGATTTTTCCCCTTTATTATCATGAGAGTTCATGAAATGGGATCAGGGAAAGTCATATGTAGGCTCAAGCAGAAGGAAAAAAGAAATAAAGGATATTAATGATAAATTTCTGCAGGGAGCTCACTGTGGAAGACCATTAATCTTTTTCTCTGTCATCTAGTTGATGTCTGCATAATAGATTGGACAAGTTTGTGTGTAATGAATCTTATAACAGTTGTTGCAAACAATGATGACGTTCTGATAAACTCTTGCAAAGTCTTTCTTACACAGTCTTGTGTTCCAAGATTATGATTGAGTTACCATCACAACACTTATTTTTAATGTTTACTTTCAGCTCTCTTCTCTGCTCCTCGGGATCCACGATCCCTTCATACCTTTCGAGAACCTCTTCTGTGCTATTTTCATGGGAGGCATCTGGGACAGTCTGGCTCAGACCCTGGCTGGCAAAAAGGGTGCTGCAGCAGAGAAGGGGTCTGATGCTGTCAAAAATGGTAATGGGAAAAACAAGCGGGACTGAAGGAGACAGGGTTGTGTGGCTTAAGTAGCATGAGTCCACTAACTGACCCTGACCTGTCTGTTGTGAGTATCAGTGCTCTTAGCCGTGTGGGACAATTGGCTTCCCCACCTACTACATTTATCTTCTTTCCCTATTTTTTTTTTTTTTTTTTTGTCTCTGTGCTTTTGTGTCTGTCTATATGTCACTGTCTTTCCCTGTGTGTGGCTTTGCTTTCTCTCTCTCTCTCTCTCTCTCTCTCTCTCTCTCTCTCTCTCTCTCTCTCTCTCTCTCTCTCTCTCTCTCTCTCTCTCTCTCTCTCTCTCTCTCTCTCTCTCTCTCTCTCTCTCTCTCTCTCTCTCTCTCTCTCTCTCTCTCTCTCTCTCTCACTGTTACTATATGTAAAGTGTATGTGCCTCACATCATTATTCCTTGGTAATCATAAGTGAAATGCTCAATAGTTTTCTACTTGCATGAAGACACATGTAATATGTGTAAGTATCAGTACTCAATACTATATGAAGCACCAAAGCCGATGTTTGTAGCTGCACTGGCAGGTCTTCATTAGCTCTCAGGTGATCTGTTTTACTGATCACACCCATCATCATAGGGTTGAAGAAAGGCAGTTCTCTCCCCCTGACATTTATTGATGAGGTAGGCAGGACCATAAGAACTGCAAACAAGTTCTTGGTCTCAATTTCTTATAAAATAACATTGTACACTGATATTAAACACTTTCATCATATTACAGTATTCATTAACAATACATGCAATCAATTTGGCACTATGACAATCAGTTTTTTACTACAAAATTAAAGTATTCACCTTGGTCACCTTCCTGCCCGTCTTTGTCTGAGCATGACTTGGCCGTAAGTGATGCCTGCAGGCGACAAGTGGGTTAACCCCACACTCTATTAACAAGTGAGGGTTGGCTTTGGTGCTTCCTATAGCATTGAGTACTGATACTTACATATATTACACGTGTCTTCGTGCAAGTAGAAAAATATTGAACATTTCACTTACGATTACCGAGGAATAAGGATGTGAGGCATAGACACTTTATGTCCAGTAACACTCTCTCTCTCTCTCTCTCTCTCTCTCTCTCTCTCTCTCTCTCTCTCTCTCTCTCTCTCTCTCTCTCTCTCTCTCTCTCTCTCTCTCTCTCTCTCTCTCTCTCTCTCTCTCTCTCTCTCTCTCTCTCTCTCTCTCTCTCTCTCTCTCTCTCTCTCTCTCTCTCTCTCTCTCTCTCTCTCTCTCTCTCTCTCTCTCTCTCTGTTGAAAGTTCTGTATTCATATTTATTGTTAGTTTTAAGTACATATCTGCAAACCCACACACTGGCTTAGGGTGTATCCCTCTGATGGCACAGTGATACACATTGGGCATGTGTGTGGAGAACCAGAGTGTATGAATATGAAATCCAGAACTGTTAGCTTAAGAAGACAACATACCAAGTTAAGAATTATGTAGTGCCGCTAGTTTTAATTTTTTTGTTTCTAGATCCTATTAGTATAGCTTTTTAATTCTATTTCATTATTTTTATTTTTTATTTATTTTTTATATTTTTTTCTTGTGCTGGTTGAGAGTGGATTCCCAGTATATTATAATTATATGCTGTTATAGTATTCATATATGTATATTGCCAGTGAATTTTTCTCATAGAATCTGTGGCACTGACCATCTATTTGTTGCCTTTAACAGTTACTTGCACTTGTAGCTGCATTGTTCATTTATAGTGTAGAGCATATTTTTTTATGAAAAGCTTTGATTATTGTAGACACCAAATTTGAAATAATTTTGGTGATTTGTAGTAGCTGATCACTGCAGCTGTGGACATATATTTATTGCTTGTGGATAAATAAGCTCTCATGGACCTGATGGGGTGGTAAGGCCTTGTGGGACTTTGGCAACACTGCCTTACACTTACATGGCTTCTCCTCTTCACAAACTTTGCTTTTGTTAAGTTACTAGCCAAGCAGAATTGTTCAGTTTCTCCTAATGTTGCAGTGCTGTTTTATTGTTTTCATTTAGTTTTCCTCTCTAACTTATGTTGATTGCTAGTTGGGTACTGTGTATAATCTTGGTTGTTGCAATACTGGTGCTATATGGGCTTAGAAAATCTTGCTTGAGCCACAAACCAGTTATATGTCAACAGCAGATCTTGTAAGAAATCATTCAGTGTATCATAGAAATTCTGTAATTCTTGCTTTTATTTATTTATTTATTTATTTTTTTAATATTTTTTAATTTTATTTATTTATTTATTTATTTATTTATTTATTTATTTATTTATTTATTTTTGAGAGAAATTAATGATTATGAATATTACAGAATCTGCAGTGATTGATAACTGAGCAGCAGAATTGCAACTTGTGGTTTTTTATTTTTGCTTGTTTGTGTTTGTGTGTGCAGTATGTGCAAACACTTAGATGCATGTCTTTGAACTACAGTCCACCACCACATGAGTGGCTGCTCTTCTCACACTACATATATTGGGCCATTTATTTTCAGTCTTGGAGGGAAGATGGCAGCAGTGAGAAGACACTAGTAACAGGTGTGCAGGAGACCCAGTAAGCGCTTACAATTCCAACATAATTGTGGATCTTAACCAGTGGGCGTAATGATGACTTAAAACCTAACCATTCTCACACAACATTGCACTACAAAACTATATTCTCTTCAGTACATTTAATTTATTTGTCACTTCCAAAGTTACACTGAAAATGATAGATCCTCTTAGTAATATTTTTTTGTTTAATTTTCTGCTGACATGATATTAACTAAATTAAGAGAATATTCCCACTCTGTAAAGTTTGTTGCTATAGCATTCCCTCTATTAAGATTTATTAAATGTGGCATTACTCCAGACTTGAGTTTGATCATACTTAATGAATGTCAGACAGTTTTGAGTAGTATGTTCAAGTAGCTAAATTATAATAATTACACCCCTCTGCATCATGATCATAGAATTTTCAAGTTTCTTGCATTTTTTGTTCATACTGCCATTATTATGACCTGTAGTGTTATACAGTCTGCTTTAGTAAAATATGGTCATGTTTGTACCAGTACTGTTCAGCACTGTTACAGAGAGGATCTAGTGTTCTGGTATTTATTTCATGAAGACTTGTTGGATTATGTTCTTACAGGTCTATTAAAAAGCTGTAATTAATTGTGAAAATATTAACATTGTGACTCCAAAGTATTCTTATAACTAAAAAAAAAAATTTTTTCTTAATTTCATAAACATTAACAATTACCTTTAAAAGTATGGCTAATATTTATTTTCATATATATATATATATATATATATATATATATATATATATATATATATATATATATATATATATATATATATATATACATACATATTTTTTTTTAGCTCTAACCAATGCATCTCAAAGGTTTTGTGTCACAGTGGAATACTATGATGAAAAACTAATTTTGACATAGAAAGAACAAATTATTGAATTTCAATCTTTGAGTGAGTATAGATTTTATTATGAGGTGTATTAGACTGCTTCATTAAATATATTGATCTTGTGGATTATTCATATTTGTTAATTTCTATTAAAATTCTTACTGTATTTTTTCCACATTTTCTCAATATATTTTATAGTGTGAATTCTGTTTTGCACTTGTTCACTTGGCAAAGCATGACATGAAATTGTAAGCTGTGAGTAAATTTAAAGTTAGGTAATATACATATCTGCTAGTTGTATTTGTTAATGTTAAGTCTCAGGGTCATTAATTTTACACCAGTAATGCTCAGCAGCTTCAGAAAATGTGTTTGCTAAACAGTCATGATCAACTAATTATATTGGTCTTTGAAGTACTTTAATGACCATTCAAGCACAAGAAAGAAGTATTCCAAGAACATGTGGTTGCTAATACACACTGAACCTTTGAATTGCATGTGGGTTTGTTGTCATAATTTTGCTTACTTACTATATTTTTTTAGAATACTGTAACCTGTGCACAAACACTAAGATATCTGATCTGTAATGATTACTTGACTATCTGATTTTAATGTAGACCTTTAGGAGATGGCTCTTAATTGGGGTGTTTGCTATGGGCTGAGTTGCCAATGATTGCCAGCTGTTTTAATGTAGGGGTCAGTCAACCCTCCCACAGTTCTTTGGAGATGCACATTCTAAAAACTGCCTCTCATGATACATCTTGATGTACTGTACCTATATGCTACAAAACATTAAACTTGAGTGTTCATGCTGACAGTGTCCATGAGATCTGAGACACTCTACAGAGCAGTTATGTCATGGATGATAACACTTATCACTGATTACATGCACTTCCTGGCTCAGTCTCCAGGTAGATAAGGATAAAACACTCAAAGGAAAGCACAGTTATCTTTTAATTAGGTATATTTACACACAGTATATACAATGATGATGGCCTGACTAGCTATGGCTATTGCCTGTGACATGTGAATGGCACACAGGAATTGCCTGTCCCCTACAGGCACCACAATGTGCCCATGTGGGCAGTGAATGAGAGAGGACAGAATTACGTTATGAGAGCATGGCATCATGCTACATTTCAAGAGCATTGAGTTAGTAAACTGCTACCACACACTGCATTATCCCAGGTGAACACTTTACAAGGAGTGATGAGCCACTTGGTCACCAGGCAGCTGGATACACAGAGAGCAACAAACACATGGTTGCCAGGTGGCTGGATATGAATATGGGGTTGAATTTACCACCAAATTATTCAGCCCAGGATGTTCCCCCTGGTGTACTCACTTCTTCAGACTGCTTTGGTGAGGGACAGCTTTGTCAACCAGGGCTTCAGGCTTACCACTGTACCATGCTGCCTCTGCAGGCTGGTTCGGGGAGTAGGTACAGGGCACATCTCACTAGCTGGGTGACTAGGCGGGAAGTGAGGCTGTGCAGGATTGTGACCCTCTCACCTTTGGCCATGCATATAGACTCCGCACACAGGGCAGATGGTTCTATACTTCTTGTTTTCTGCTTGATGATGGTGGCTAAAAATGTTCCTAATATTTTATTAGTTGGTTTGATACCACACAAATGATGTAGAGATTTTTTCTATCAGACCCTGTTTTATGTATAAAGTTTTGTCAGTTGGTGAATCTAACAGTTTTTCCAGCCCATAGCACGTGCCCCAATTATAATAAGTTTTTTTGCTTTGAGTGTTTTCAAATTATTACATCTAGTGACTGTTTGATACTGAAAAGACAAGGATCTTTTGCACTGAGTGGTAGTGAGGAGATGGTCAATATTTTGCTTATGTATGTATGAATACATACATGAAATATTTTTTATATGTAATGAAGCATAGTACATTACAGTTATATTTAATGATTAGATACTTAAGCAGCCACTCACTGAATTACATCAGCTCAGCAGCCAATACAGCACTGTTGACCTTTGAGCCTAGTGGTGTTGCATTTTATTTGTGTATAACTGAAAATCCATTGTCATCAAACTTGACACTTTGTTTAGGCAGTCACCTTTTGTGCAGGTGTTACCAGTAGTAGTGTAATGTCTGGGATTAATGAAGACAATTGAAAAAAATTGGACATTTTGTTACAACACCGTAACAAGGTATTAGGGAGGCATTAGTTAGTGCTATGAGAAAGCTCTTCCACTGAGAAACTGGCATTTGTCAAGATCAAATTTATAATTTGACCAAGAGTCGAGCTCCAAATTGCAGAGCTGCTTAGCCTCTGCTTAGTGCAGACATCCATTAGAGTTACTATTGAAGTTTGGGATATCCAGACTGGAAGTATAAACAAAATTGCTGGTGAACTTGATATATTTGTGATACAGCTTCAGAATAGTAGATATTTATGAATATATTTATGCATGAAACTTTTCATAAGTTTCATTTGATTCATATCATGAAACTTTATGAAAGTTTCAAAATCCAAAGCCACCACTAGGCATTTAGCTTTACTGCACTTTTCCTATCCCTGCTTATTTGCTTCCCCCACTTTGATTTGCTGTTCATTCTTATTATTCACCATCATAAAGATGTACAAGTAAGAATATAAGCACAAAGACACCCACCAGAGAGTAATCAAAACAGGACATTTTCTTACTCTTTGAGGTAGAGTAAACAAAGTAAACTTGATAGAAGGTACGCAGTTTATGGCAATCACAAAACTTATTGGAGGATCTACTTATGTTAGGGTTTTAAAACAAAATTTTGTGCCGGAAAGTAAAAAAACAGAAAATAATAATTATAAAGTAAGATAAAACTGGGTGAATCCTATAAATAATGCTACTATGCATTAATTTGGACCTCATGTTTTCTTCAGTCGCCATGATGACTGAATAATAATTTTGCATGTCATTTTTATTTTATTTTCACAGCAAAAAAGTGTCAGTTCAGCAGCAGAGTTTTGTTGCATCTTTGAAAGGGATCTATGTCTTTAAACCAAACTGAGATCCAACTTACAAGCTGTAGCCTTGTCAAGATGTCATATATAGTCCCATTGTGAGAATAGAAATACAGAGAAGTGAATTCCTTTCATATTCTATGATACAGAGGAAATATTATGGTGGCAGTAGTTTCCCATCCTGACCAACAATGTTTGTGACTAGCCTCTTTCCTTTACCACAGGGGAACTACAAGTGATTGAAGACTATATAAGAAGTATTTGTGTGATGTGCAACTTCAACATTTTTCCAAAATAGTAGCAGATATCCATGTAGCTTTACCAGTCGTGGGGAATAAAAGTATTGTAAAATCTGGTACCATATATGTAGTAGGGAGTACATGATTTTTTAAACAATGTCAATCCAATATGGAAGTCAGGTAATTAAAGCTGATGCAGAAATGTTAATATAAAATATCAAGTGGTATTTCTTGCCTGCATAAGGTTCATAGCAAACAGTGCATGTCTCTTTTTTCTCTTTTGGTGGAGTTTCTGGGTGATGGTGGCAAGTGGCAGTAACAAGTCACTGAAAGCAGGACACTAAGATTTCATGTAGGAGGATGTTCACAATATGTCAGTCTTTTCTGTTCCTTAAGAGAGTTCAGAGATAACCTCCAAATTCTGGAAATCTCTAATCTGGGTGCACATTAAATAACCATTGCCCTCCATTACAGGATAACTTAGCCACCAGTACAACAACATCTGTGGGATTGGCTATTGGGTGATGCAAGACCACGGAGAAGACTAAATGAAGCTAAACGACTGCAACTCAACGACCTTACCTGTGGACCCCCTAGCCTCCCCTCCACCCACCGTGTGTGTTTGTGTGTGCATGTGTGTGTTCCAGGTCCACTCAGTGGTTGTGTAATATACAGATACATGTAATAACAATATCTAAAGGCCACAAGTTTCATCTCAAATAAGGGTTGTGATGGCCTGTGTATGTGCGGGGGATGAAGGGGAGGCAGACTTGTGCTATGTGTCACCGTTTGATTATTAATGTAGGAACAAAAAATTGCTAAAACAGTTTTGGGTGCTTTTGATATATTCTTAAACTGAATATGTACAATAAAATACACCTTTTGCCTATAGAGAAGGCTGCAGATATCTAATGTAGTAAGAAACATCAGGTACAAACATTTTTTACCATAAGATGTTAGAGAAATTTTATAAGAATATGTATCATGATGCTGAAGTATGAAAATTAAGGCCAAATACTCATATATTGAAAAAAAAACACCAAAAAAAAACCGCTGTTACCAGTAATTTTTGCAGATTGTACTTTGTGTGTGTGTGTGTGTGTGTGTGTGTGTGTGTGTGTGTGTGTGTGTGTGTGTGTGTGTGTGTGTGTGTGTGTGTGTGTGTAGGAAAGATCCACTTGTAGGTGTTGGTGTCTTTTTACTAGTCAGTGTGTGCGTGTGTGTGTGTGTGTGTGTGTGTGTGTGTGTGTGTGTGTGTGTGTTGTGTATTTGTGTGTGTGTGTGTGTGTGTGTGTGTGAGTGGATCTGTGCATGTACTTGTTTGATTATGATCTCGATAGTGTCACATCTCAGATTCTATGTCCTTACAACTAGTCTACATGCCTATGTGCGCGTGCCTACTCCCCTGTTCATGCATGTGTGTATCTCCTCAAATAAAGCACCCTTACGAATATAATCAAGAAAGTCTAGTTTTTGTCTCATGTGAAATGAAAACAACCTTGTTAAATTTTTTGCAAAAAATTAAAATTTTTGATCCTACTATTGGCAGTTTCTTGTTCCTTTCATGTGTACACCCTCTCTCTCTCTCTCTCTCTCTCTCTCTCTCTCTCTCTCTCTCTCTCTCTCTCTCTCTCTCTCTCTCTCTCTCTCCTTCCGCCTGGTTCACGTTGAGGAGGTTGTTTTTTTCCATGTACATAGGTGATGATGGCTTACCTTTCTCAAACGTGTTGCTGATGGGCGATGCAAGAGCCATGTATGGTCTGTAATGTTTGGGTGGGCTCGTTACCGCGTTACCGACATCATTAATTATCCCCATTATTATTATTATTATTATAATGATTATTATTATTATTATTATTATTATTATTATTATTATTATTATATTATTTATTTTTAGATACATAATTTGAATGGTACCATCCTGAAGCACGTGTCTTGTCTCGTGGGACTTCCTGTCCCTATATTCACGCGTATTAATTTTACCGATCACTGTCAGTTTCATGTCACATTCAGCTGTCTGATATTCGTAAAGTGAGTTACCGGTAAGTGACTCGCGAGGATCCGCCTTTGTCTTGTCTCCCGTAAACAGTCGTTCGTGCTCGGCACAAATGCTTCTTATACGAGACCCTTATGAACATTGTTTTGTGGCGCCTGTGGTGCTTGTCACCAGAATTTTAGGAAACAATAAACCATTTTCAAGAAACAAATTTCCACACCCTTGTGTTTCCATGAATAAGAGACACGCGGAAAGGAATGACGAAAGCAAGCACGTCTTTGTCTGTAACCACTTAGATACACCTGTCAGAGAAAGATGAAACTGTCCCGGAAGACGAGGGGAGATTTCCATTCAGTAAAACAATCCATAGTTGTAAAATTAATATCCTTCACGACTTCCTTTCGATCTTCCACCAGTCCTTTACTTTATCTCGCTTACAAACAAAGGGAAAGACCAAGAGAGATATAAAATCAACAGTCTTTTTAAAACGTTGAGGAGGACGAGTGATTTCCCAGTAAGCAAACCCATTAGTGTGTCGCGTTCCTCAGCCACCCGAGACCCTTCAGCAGCAGCGAGACTGCCGCTGCATTAGAGGGCATTAAGGAGGAGAGGGGAAGGGGGAGGAGGACGATATGACGACGACGATCAAGATAACGAAGACGAGTGAAAAGCAAGATCAAGAAATATGCAGTGATCGATTGACGATAACGATGACGATGATGGTGATGATGATGATGATGATGATATGTGTGTGTGTGTACGAGTATGTGTGTGTGTGTGTGTGTGTGTGTGTGTAGGAGAATATAATAGATCCTCTGTCACAACTCTTTCCTTCCTGTCCTCTTCCTCCTCCTGCTCCTCCTCCTTTACCACTTTCCTTCACCTCTCTCTCCTACACGCCTTTCACCTTCCATCCCTCCTTCCCTTCTTTCCTTGCTCTCTTCCTTTCTTCCATGTCCCTCTCCCTCCCTCTTTCCGTCCTTCCAGCCTTCCATCCACCCATCCATCCTTCCTCCCTCACTCTCAAACTCGGCCCGCCAGTAACACGATGAATTAGGCTTTAAACTTAGGTAATCCCCAGTAACGAGAGATAATGGTGCTCAAAGTGAACTCGGCGCCAAAGTAAATTCCAAACCCCTGCACTCGTTATCGTCAACGCGCCACCCACTGTCCCACCACACGTGAAAGGAAATTGAAAGGGAGGTTAGGGGGGTCAGGGAGAGACAGGAGGATGGCGAGAGGAAGCACAACGTTGGTGGAGCGAATAAAGGAGTGTTTAAATGCAAAGGACTGACTGGCTGACTGGCTGACTGACCGGAAATGGATGCGTCGCTGAGTAGGTCTTGGAAAGTGGATATTGAAGGATCGAGAGGTGGCGGTTCAATAGGATCGTGTCTCCAGCAAGAGGACTAAATGCACTACATCAGGGACCACATTCTCACCTGTTTCAGTGTCGTATCTCGGCTCCTTTTAACAGGCATTAGTGGAAGTTACTGCGGTTTTCACGGGTGTTTTTATGGCACAAGAGATAGTTTGATGAGAATCCTGCTACTATTCTTTCTGGTCTTCTAAAATAGTACTTTTGAGAGAACGAAGTGCTTCAAAATACAGGCAGTAAGGAAGTTGACATTTGTTAGAGAGTAGGGAGGCAAGAGTCAAATGGGAGGAAAGAGATTATGAGCTGGGACGTAAGAAGAGTTAGGAGGTAGGATAACGTTTGGGTGTTAGGAGGTATGAGTGAACAGATAAGAGTGGGTCAAGAGAGCCAGCAAAAACAAAAGATGATCAAGGATGGAAGCGTGACGATAGATAAACGTGAGCTGTAAAGAAACGATAAAACTTCCATCATAGAGTTGAGATCCAGTCACGCCTCTTGAACATCAGTGAAATTAATGAAATTTCTTATCTAAAAGTTAAAAAGAACAATAAATACAGGTGAACAATAATACAGGTGAAATATTGTATCATTACCACGACGAACAAACTTCCATCTCCCTCATCGGGATACTAGGAAGAGAGGAGGAGGAGGAGGAGGAGGAGGAGGAGGAGGAGGAGGAGGAGGAGGAGGAGGAGGAGGAGAAGAAGAAGGAGGAGGAGGAGGAGGAGGAGGAGGAGGAGGAAGAAGAGGAAGGAGAAGGAGGAGGAAGGAGGAGGAGGAGGAAGAGGAGGAGAAGAAGAGGAAGACCAGCAAACCAAAGGCAAAGTAACAACAGACCACAACGAGTCTGCCTCACCACTACAGCTAACGGGAGGCTCGTTGGCTGGCTGGCCGTAAACAAACACAGGCCGACAATAACTGACGTCCCCGGACAAGCAGTGTTGACAGGCGGGCCAAGGACAATCTATATTGACCAGGTAGCAGCGAGTAACCTTCACTGCAAGCCCATCTGTCCATCGCCCCGCAAACCACCACGCTAAAGAATAAACTCTCAGCAGTGTGAATTATCTGTATGGGAGACTTTTAAGAACTCCATATATGAGTAAACAATATGAACGTGTTTCACTTGTCACACTACGTAAAAAAATATAACAAGAAAACGAATAATTTGAACGAAAATTTAATCTAAAAGTACAAATTATATAAGTGACGAATACTTTTTCACCCATTTGTGTCCTTTTTTTATTTATTTATTTATTTATTTTTTCAGTCTTTGTGTACATACTGTTAGGCAGCGTAGGCCCAGGGGGAGGGGGTCATTTCGTACGGTACACAGAGTGGCACAATGTGTGAAGGCCGCTGGGACGCCATTACACGTAGCTATAGTACCATGACTCACTAAAGAAGGCTGGAAGAAGGATGGTGGCGAGTGAGTAGCGCTATGACGTTACAGGTATCATGACCCGCTGTACTCAAGAAGGCTGGAAGAAGAGTGGTAGTATGTACAACATTACATTACAGTCACCATAACTGCTGGGAGAAGGGTGATAGTGTGAACAGTAATGCAACAATCTCTTCTACTAACGATAATATAACAATTGCCACGGGAAGATACGAAATCAATTAATGAATAAATTAGTTAATGCTTTTGCTACTCAGGTCGATATTTTTAACATTGAGAGCACTGTGAAAAAGAAAAAAAAATATTTGCATGGTCACATAACGAAGAGACGTAAATTTTTGTCGTTTTAATATTACAAAACTACTTCAAAGGAAACGAATCTAAAAAAAAAAAAAAAAAACGTGAAAAACGTTATCAGGTTATGAAGAAACAACAAGAAATGGCCTAAAAGAGAAAGGGTTTAATAAATACGTGTACAAATAAAGAGATATAGGGATTGAGCAAAGTGAAAAGTGGATTTGTTATTGAGGGAGGAAAGCACTTAGGGAATCTGAGTACGAGGGAACGACTGTTATACCTGCCCTTTCTTAATCCCGTGCCACAAAGAGAGCCAAAGAGAGAGAGAGAGAGAGAGAGAGAGAGAGAGAGAGAGAGAGAGAGAGAGAGAGAGAGAGAGAGAGAGAGAGAGAGAGAAATTATAAAGATTGAAAGTAACAGAGGATACACTTAAATGCCCTTTGTCCCTTACTCTCTCTCTCTCTCTCTCTCTCTCTCTCTCTCTCTCTCTCTCTCTCTCTCTCTCTCTCTCTCTTTTGTCAATGCACATGGAATATCCCGCCAAAAAGGCAAACACAATCACAGACACCGAGGAGTCTCTGAACGAAGTGCCTCATTACTTTAACAACACCAATCACTTATTAGGTCAATTGTGTTAAGCAACATTTACTGCTGCCACCACCACCACCACCACCATCACCATCACCACCACCACCACCACCACCATCATTTCTCCTCCTCCTTCTTCTCCTTCCCTCCTTATCATTTTCTTCTTTTGTCCTCCTCCTCTTCCTCTTCCTCTTCCTCATTTCTTCTTCTTTTGTCCTCCTCCTCCTCCTCGTCCTCCTCCTCCTCCTCCTCCTCCTCCTCCTCCTCCTCCTCCTCCTACTACTACTACTAGTGGCGTTAGTGGCAGTAATAATAGAGTTGCTGCTGGTACCAATACTTCAACTGTCTGGAAGGAGCAAAAGAAGAAGAAGAAGAAGAATTTCAATCAGAACATGAGAGAGAGAGAGAGAGAGAGAGAGAGAGAGAGAGAGAGAGAGAGAGAGAGAGAGAGAGAGAGAGAGAGAGAGAGAGAGAGAGAGGCACGCATTTATAACGAAAACCGAGAGAGAGAGAAGGAAACACAAGGAAACAAGAGAGAAAAAAACACACAAAAATCCTAATGACAACACACACACACACACACACAAACACACACACACACACATACACCATGTCTACACCTTAGCCATGCCTTGCCTTTGCTACAACCTCTAATTGTCTCGTTAGGTACACACGCAGGGCCGCTAGTGACACCCTCTGCTTTCCTTCTCCTCCTCTTCCCTCCATTTACCCCCATCCTCTCCCTCCTCCCGTCCTCTTGCCGCCCTCTTCCCGCCCCCTCTCAGCCTCATCTCTCCTTTGGGTCTCCTTTGAACGCGTCATTAACCGAGGGAAACACACACACACACACACACACACACACACACACACACACACACACACACAGTTTTTATAGTTACCTAAGGTCAAAAGAAAGGGGAAATGAGAGAGAGAGAGAGAGAGAGAGAGAGAGAGAGAGAGAGAGAGAGAGAGAGAGAGAGAGAGAGAGAGAGAGAGAGAGAGAGAGAGAGAGAGAGAGCTTCCACAATGCTCTCACTTTGAGTTAATATTTACCTTTGGCTCTGTTAGGATGGAACAATGTTAACAGGACCACGCCTCTCTCTCTCTCTCTCTCTCTCTCTCTCTCTCTCTCTCTCTCTCTCTCTCTCTCTCTCTCTCTCTCTCTCTCTCTGGTGTTGCCATCATCATTATCCTCATCATTACAATTATCAACTTTACTGGCGGTTTACGTTGACTACCACTACAGCTTCAGGTAGGTAAGCACACACAGCACGTACCACCAGAAGCACGCCTGAGGTACAGCACTACACAATACTCCCCAGCGACACTCCATCACACGTCCACCCACACTCACCCATGTTGTAGCGGGACGGAAAAAATATGTATGTGTAACTCATTCATTTATGGGATATTTGTATTACCCTTTAATTTGCCAGAGAACGTTTACTTACAGGAGGCGAGACTAGCACACACACACACACACACACACACACACACGATGATACATTTTTTTTTATTCTTTATTTTTATTTCTTTATAGTATAACCTACAATCCATCCACTCCTGGCCCCGTATTCACAAAGTGGTCCTATTTGCACTCAGGCCGATCTGTCTTGAGGCTTATTCTGACCCCGAAGCCCATATGACCTGAATACCATCCGCCCCAGTACCGAGTGACTGTAAAGTGTGAACCCTTCCTCCCTCACGTCATTTCCTCCTCCAGCTTCCGCATTACGGCCTCCACCAGGGACTTAATTTCCTTGCAGGTAGGGAGAGGACGAGGAGGAGGGAGCGAGGGAGGAAAGAAAGCAGGGAGGAAAGGAGGAAAGTAAAGAGATGGCATGGTAAAAAGATACTGGGGACCTGTAGGGGATTATGTATGAGTCTCTCTCTCTCTCTCTCTCTCTCTCTCTCTCTCTCTCTAGCTGCTTGTTCGTTTGCTGAGTAGATGATGATGATGATGATAAGGTGGCCCTCCTCCTCCTCCTCCTCCTCCTCCTCCTTCTCCTCCTCCTCCTCCTCCTCGTCCTTCTCCTTCTCCTCCTCCTCCTTCCTCTCTTCCTCCTTTTCTTCTTCTTTCTTCTTGTTCTTGTTCTTGTTCTTCTTGTTCTTGTTCTTCTTTTTCTTCTTCTTCTCCTCCTCCTCCTCCTCTTCCTTCTCCTCCTCCTCTTCCTCCTTCTCCTCCTCCTCCTTCTCCTTCTTACGAGTATATCTGTCAGAATTTTAATGTTTGACATGCTTAACTAAAAAAAAAAAACTTCTTAATTTTACCTAATGTCTAAGCCTCTGATTCGTCCAGCCTTTGCTTATACACTTAAGTCTGTGTACATTGATTTGATAAGAGTATAAATATGTTAAGAAATTTGCAGTGTGTGGGTTGCTCGCGTGAGGTGCTTATCTTGGCCATCACGACTCAAACTGTGGGTTGCCTCATGAATACAAGGAAGGGAGGAACAGGAAGAGGAGGAGGAGGAGGAGGAAGAAGAAGAAGAAGAAGAAGAAGAAGAAGAAGAAGAAGAAGAAGAAGAAGAAGAAGAAGAAGAAGAAGAAGAAGAAGAAGAAGAAGAAGAAGAAGAAGAAGAAGAAGAAGAAGAAGAAGAAGAAGAAGAAGAAGAAGAAGAAGAAGAAGAAGAAGAAGAAGAAGAAGAAGAAGAAGAAGAAGAAGAAGAAGAAGAAGAAGAAGAAGAACAACAACAACAACAACAACAACAACAACAACAACAACAACAACAACAACAACAACAACAACAACAACAACAACAACAACAACAACAACAACAACAACAACAACAACAACAACAACAACAACAAGAAGAAGAAGAAGAAGAAGAAGAAGAAGAAGAAGAAGAAGAAGAAGAAGAAGAAGAAGAAGAAGAAGAAGAAGAAGAAGAAGAAGAAGAAGAAGAAGAAGAAGAAGAAGAAGAAGAAGAAGAAGAAGAAGAAGAAGAAGAAGAAGAAGAAGAAGAAGAAGAAGAAGAAGAAGAAGAAGAAGAAGAAGAAGAAGAAGAAGAACAACAACAACAACAACAAGAAGAACAACAACAACAACAACAACAACAACAACAACAACAACAACAACAACAACAACGAAAACAAATAGTCATTACTGCTCTTAAACAACGATAACGATGATGATGGTGAGATAATGATAATAACAACAACAATAATGATGATGTTAGCAATGATAAGCCATTCTGAACCCATGACTGACAATAATAATAATAAATCTATCCATAAACATCACGATATTTATTGACATTATAAAAATAAACGCACAGCTCCTCCGTACAGTTATTAGTGATATACTAAAGCAACGTACGGTACTGATTTACTTCATATACCCAATGTACAGACGCGTTCATCACAAGGGTACCAGCAAGGACACAGTTAACAGGCGTCATCTCATACACCTTAGGGAGTGTTTTCCAGCCATTACTTGAATATACACCTGCTAGAATTAGAAGATTGGCCCTGCTCTCTCTCTCTCTCTCTCTCTCTCTCTCTCTCTCTCTCTCTCTCTCTCTCTCTCTCTCTCATAGACGGAGGAAATGAAGTAGGCGAATAAAGGAATGACTGAGGGAGTGAAGAGAATTAAATGAATGATGGGGAAGAAAGGAAAGTAGTAGCAGTAGTAGTAGTAGTAGTAGTAGTAGTAGTAGTAGTAGTAGTAGTAGTAGTAATAGTAGTAGTAATGGTAGTAGTAGGAGGAGGAGGAATACAAAGGAATATATAAAGGAAAGCCAAACAGCAACAGACCTTTTGGTCCTTGCAAGGCTGTTTGGTAACTACTTCTAACTAGCTACAGGGAAGAGAGACAGGACAGCATAGCAGAAGGCTCTTCCCCACCCACCACTCCCTCCAGCTTGCGCTGGCATGGAAATAGTTGGGAAAAGTACCATGCAGTATGGAAAAACTGACATGGAATTTTCATAGGAAAGGAAGGAGGAGGAGGAAGGAGGAGGAGGAGGAGGAGGTGGAGGTGTGGAGAAGTTAGTGGTAGTGGTGGTAAGGTAAATGTATTCAATTGTCTCTGTCCTGCTATGAAATTTCACTGAATTAAGTGAAGAAGGGATACCGGTGGTGGTGTTGGTGGCGGTGGTGGTTCGGCCTCAAGGGTGTTGACTATAATGGAGGTGGGAATAGTATTAATGGTGGTGGTGGTGGTGGTGGTGGCGGAATAAGTAAGGTGACAGTAAGTAGTAGTAGTAGTAGTAGTAATAGTAGTAGTAGTAGTAGCAGTAGCAGCACTAGTAGTAGTCGTAGTGATGGTCGTAATGGAGGTGGGTGATGATGGTGATAGTGGTGGTGGTGGTGGTGGTGGTGGTGGTGGTGGTGGTGGCGGCGGTGGTGGTGGTGGTATTCTCCTGGCGTGTCTTTAACTAATCACATTTACTTAACTGTATTTCGTTGTTTTAAAGTTGAGACACGCCTTTCCGGTCTCTTCTAATTGACTTACCTTGCAGCCCTTTATTCTTTGTGCGCATGTCAGGCGTGTGTGGGTGTGTGTGTGTCTGTCTGTGTATCCGTCTGTCTGTCTGTGAGTGCGGCAAACTGAGGTGCAAAGAACCTATCAATTCAGCATATATCGATGTAATGAGTGTATAAATATGCAAAGAAACGAGTAGTTAATAAGTGGCGTGAGTTCCTTATCTCGGCACTCACGCACCGAACTTTGGGGCTCCTCATGAACACAGGGGAGGGAGAGATGGACGACGGCAGGGGCGAAGGAGGAAGAGGAGGAGGAGGAGGGGATGGAGCTGGAGGAGGAGGAGAAGGAGGAGGAGGAGGAGGAGGAGAGAGAGAGCAATAACACACACACAGACACACACACACACACACACACACACACACACACACACACACACACACACACACACACACACACACACACACACACACTCAGCTAATCAAGGACTCCCGGCCATAATTAGCCGCCACTTAGCCGCCTCAATCAGCAGGTCTCCGTCAGATGGGAGGCCGCGCCCTCTTTACCGGGAAGGGCCATCAATGCCTTTTTTTCATTACGTGACGGCACGCGAGCCTCGGGGCGTATTTTTGTGACTGTCTGTCTGTATGCAATGCGTCGCCGTCTGTCTGGCCTTGGACACACTGCATAAAACGTTGGCATAGGTAATGAGAACTGGCTAATGTCATTATGATCATCACTCATCACACCCCTTCATCCCGCTGTCTGCCGGGGAGCCCTCACACACTCTGAGGGATCGCTCAGTGAAATGGCCCACACAGCCGCCCGTGGAGACACAAATGACTAGCTGTGTAAACTTGAGGGACGCCCCCGGGCGAGGGATCTGAATTCCAGGGTCTGTGTCCTTCTTCAGGCAAAAATAAGAAAAAGGTGAGAGTCTCAGCCGTAACCTGACCGCACCGTGAAGCGCTGGGTTGTTATATCAAGGAGATGAGGGGGATGAGGTGGATTTGGCGGCAGTCCTGGGGTAAGGAGAAGAGCGTTAGGTGTTTGTGGCGCAACACGAAAATACCATGAAGGCATCACCCTGGCACCGGGACAATACGCCGGCAGCGAGTGTTTACTGCTTACTGCATGGGAAATGTTCTATATGAAGAAAAGGAGGCAAGAGAGCTGAGCAAACAGCAAAGAGTATGAAGTATGGTTAGTGTAAATAAACGCACAATACATAATTTTTTTTCAGTGCTACAAGGATGAAAAAAAAAAAATCAGTAAAAAACATCCCAATTCCAAAATGAGCCAAAGTTTCAGTAACAAAACATTAATTTCAAGCGACGTGAAATCATTGCTTGCTCTCTATGGCAGTTTAGCCAGACCTCGTTTTGAGTTCACGGTCTTGTCATTTTGGAGAGAATTTCGCAAAACTGAAGCCATTTATTTCTGGTAAGGAACACTGCAGGGGGATGAAGAGGAAAGGTTGCCCTGAAACCTCTTGCCAGTTTTCAAGGATTTATGATGTTGATATAACTAAAAGGCTTTTATTTCACCCCACCTCGCGGATGAAAAGTATATGAGAGAGAGAGAGAGAGAGAGAGAGAGAGAGAGAGAGAGAGAGAGAGAGAGAGAGAGAGAGAGAGAGAGAGAGAGAGAGAGAGAGTCTGAAACGGCGAAGAATGCAATAATAAAGAATATGGAGAAAAGAAAAAAAAATCATATAATCTTTCGCTCTACAACGAAACTCTGCTGAATTATGATGTGCAGTAGAAAAGGAGACAGACAACAATGAGTGTCTGCCGCATCATAAACCTTGGTCAGACAAATCGAAAACGCGCAGCACAGTGGTCATATGGCGCTCCGGTTTAAGGAGACGGAAAGGGACATGGAAGCAGGGAGAAGGTGATGGGGAGGGGAGGGTAGAGGGAGGGGAGAGGGAGGGGAGAGGGTAGATGGGTGATAATTGGGTCATTAGAGGCTCTCATCTGATAGCTGTTCCCGCCTCTCATTAGTGTCAAGAAGACCAACCGCCGCAAGGAGAGTAGTGAAGACGTGGCTGAGATTTACTTGACTCTCTCTCTCTCTCTCTCTCTCTCTCTCTCTCTCTCTCTCTCTCTCTCTCTCTCTCTCTCTCTCTCTCTCTCTCTCATTTCCCGCGTGATCTCCTTCGACGGATATCTGCTTCTCCCATTTTCTTCATTTTTTTCTTTTCCCGCCTTCACGCCCCGTTTTCCTTTCCTCAGCGACGGCAGCGGTGGCACGTGGCGGCTGCGACTTGACAGAGGGAAAAACCATCGCCGCGAGCCCACTCAGAGAATTTCCATGGAACCACCGAAGACCTCCACTTTCTTTCTCTTTTATTCTTTCTTTTTACTATCTTAACAAATCAAGGTGGGGGAAAAAATTCGCTGAACTTTCATAAGAACATTTGAACTTCATTGATTTTCTCTCTCTCTCTCTCTCTCTCTCTCTCTCTCTCTCTCTCTCTCTCTTTTATTATCTCAACAATAAACGAATGGAGGGGAAAAATAGTTAAACCTGTCATAAGAACATTAAAGCATGAGAAAATAAGGGAATCTGCAGAAAGCCGCCAGGTCTACACGTGGAAGCTCCTGTACGAAACTTATCTACCTACCTACAGTATTTTCACTCATCATCTTCACCCATAAACTTATCTAAAGCTCCCTAATCACTCAGCACTACTAACTTTCACTATATCAAGAGCGCTAAGTTTTTTTTTTTAATTTATTAATTTTTACCGTGATTTGCTCTTCAATAAAATGTGGAATGCTTAATTTTTGGTATTTCTTTCTTAACTGACGCGTACCCCGGAGGAAAAAGGAAAAAGGAAAATACTAAACCTTTCACTATATCAAGAGCACTAAGTCTGGTTTCTTAAGACGCTTCGGTCTAAAAAAAAAAAAAAAAAAGACAGTCGAACGTTTAAGTATGGTATTTCTTTCTTAATTGATGCGTCTCCTCTCAAAAATTCGAGTCAGCGTCAAATTGCCTTCGTGGATTCATTAATGGCTGCCTGGTGTGCGTAATGAAGAGGCTTGGCGGGAGAGACGAATGATACTTTCTTTCTGCCAGCCAGCCAGCCAGCCACGGAAGTCCTAGATATGTGTGTGTGTGTGTGTGTGTGTGTGTGTGTGTGTGTGTGTGTGTGTGTGTGTGTGTGTGTGTGTGTGTATTTTATCATTATTATTTTTCCTTGTTTTTCTGCCCTTACATCTTGGTAACCCTGACCGACCGACTGACGCTGTAACCTTGTAAGTGCAAGACGGAACATGATTTAAGCGCTCGTTTTAATACTGAGAGAGAGAGAGAGAGAGAGAGAGAGAGAGAGAGAGAGAGAGAGAGAGAGAGAGAGAGAGAGAGAGAGAGAGAGAGAGACACACCAATACAACCTGGAAGTTTGCTCGCAGTAAGTGGCAATCTGATGAAATGTCACTATCAAAGTAAGCATACAGAGAAAAGAAAAAGGGAAGTAAAAAGAACACACACACAAAAAAAAAAAAAAATTGATAGTGACTCTTGATTCTGTGTGTGTTTGTGTGTGTGTGTGTAACGAGCAGTACACACACACACACACACACACACACACACACACACACACACACACACACACACACACACAAACCACTCTCGGACCACTGAGCAGGAACGAGGGAAGGCAGCGGGACCAGGTCAAGGCTATTAAGACAATGTCGTGACAAGGTGAGGCGGAAGGTGAGGCGAGGGATGGAGGGGACTGAAGGGACAGGAGCTGGGAGGATGGGGTGTGAGGGAGGAAGAGGGCCGGTGGAAGGGAGAGGAGACGGTAGAATAAGAGAAGGGTGTAAGGGAGAAGCAATGGGGGAGAGAGAGAAGTTGGAAGGATGTGAGGAAGGAGGAAATGAGAGGAAGTGAGGAGAATGGATTGAGAGAGGGAAAATGAAGGAAGGGAGAGCTAGGAAGGGATAAGAGTTGGATGTACGGGAGGGGAGGAGAGGGGAAGGAGAAGGAAAGTAGAGATAGGGAGAGGTAAGAGGGAGATACAAGGGAGGAGAAGAGGAGTTAAAGATAGGGAATGGGATGTGAAGGAAAAAGGGTGAAATGAGAAAGGGCAGGGAGGGTAAGGGAGTCGTTAGAGAGAAAATAAATGGAGAGGAGAAGCCAGTCGAAGAAATGATGTAAAGGGGAAGGAATAATTATCAATAATGACTTGGACAGACCGCTCATAAAAGTATTTCAGTTTGTAAGAAAGAAAGACCGACAAGACACAAACATAATGTGTATTCAGGAACAAAGACACTCAGAGACAAAGAGAGAGACACCGATAGATCGACGAAATCTAAAATACACCATCACCATCACCACCACCAGAACCACAACCCAAACAATCTTCTTTCATCACCACTGCCACAACAACAATGATAATGATGATAATGATGATGATGATAATAAAAAAAATAATGATCACAATAATGATAATAACGCACACTTAATGCACACTTAATCCTGCGTGTGTATGTATGTACCTACGTGTGTGTGTGTATACCTGCCAGCCTGTCTGTGCATGTCTGTCTGTCTGTCTGTTTCTCAGTCTGTAATACAATATACAAAATACGTAGACGCATCACGTGAACAAAAGCCATTTCACATAATCTCATTTGTGTGTTTCTTTTTGCACTGCAGTATTACAGAGAAAAACAGAATACGAAAGAGACGTAAAGAAGAGGGGGAGAAAAATTCACTACTCATAATATATCTTCCTCCTTTGTTTGCCTTTATCGCATCGTGGGGAGAAGGACGAGGAGGAGAAGGAGGAGGAGGAGGAGGGAATGAAGGGGAATGAGAAGGCGAAGGGCAGCAAGGGGAATGTCAACACGCCGGAATTCCTGTTGTTTGATTAATCCTATAATGTTATGGATGACGATTTAGCTTTCAAATTACATCGCCAGGGGTCAGATCCGCGATAGAGAGAGAGAGAGAGAGAGAGAGAGAGAGAGAGAGAGAGAGAGAGAGAGAGAGAGAGAGAGAGAGAATAATAAACAGCATGTCCTTTTGATGAAACACAACCGCTGGGGATGTGCAATTGACGCGTGGAATCCAATACAGAACTAACAATTAATTAAGTCAAACACACACACACACACACACACACACACACACACACAAACACACACACACACAGCTGCAGTAAACCAACCGCGTCAGAACACAACCGCTAACCACCAACCCACCCAGCCATCCAGCCACCCAGCCAGCCAGCCACTCATCCACCCAACCTGCCTTAATGTAAAATGCACGAGGGTATACTGACGGAGGGCACCACCACCACCACCACCACCACTATTTTCGCACTTCCTTATGCACCTGTTCTCGTCTCTCCCTCAGAAGCACGTCCTCGCCTCTTTCCCTCACGTCTCTTCCTGCCATCATCATCATCATCATTTCTCTCTCTCTCTCTCTCTCTCTCTCTCTCTCTCTCTCTCTCTCTCTCTCTCTCTCTCTCTCTCTCTCAGACTGACAAGTGAGTGTGACGATGCCTTGAGAGAGAGAGAGAGAGAGAGAGAGAGAGAGAGAGAGAGAGAGAGAGAGAGAGAGAGAGAGAGAGAGAGAGAGAGAGAGAGAATGTCCCTTCAGTACCTATTTAAAACTTTCACTCCTCTCTCACTTCTCTCACTTCTCTCACTCTCTGCTTCTCCTTTCTTCTTTCCTTATAATTTTCCTCCCTCTTCTCCTTCCCTTTCGTGTTCTCTCTACTTCTCTCTTTTCCTTTCCCTTCCTTCTTCTTCCCTCTTCTCCTTCTCCTTTCCCCTTCTCTGTTCCCTTCCTCCTTTCTCTCATCATTTCCTGGTCTTATTCTCTAGTCTCTACCCCGCACCATTGTTTTCCTTTTCCCTTAACACTCCCATCTCCTAAATTTCCATCTTGGTGGGCACTTACTTCCCTTCATCTCTTATCCCTTATCTTTCCTTCCATATTTACGTTTTTCTGTTTTTTTTCCCCTTCATCCGTTTTCTTTCTTTCCCGTTTCAAAGATTCAATTGTCTACAAGAATTGTGTTTTTGGAGTCAATGAGAGAGAGAGAGAGAGAGAGAGAGAGAGAGAGAGAGGAGAGAGAGAGAGAGAGAGGAGAGAGAGAGAGAGAGCTTAACGTGATGCGATTAGAAGCTTTTTCTTAATTAGTATGTTCATGGGAGGGTAAACGAAAACAAATGGCCAGAAGGTGGTGACGGAGGGACAGCGCGGGGTCAGGGTCACTCTCACGAAGAAAACGTTGCCAGTGATACACAAACGTTCCAGTGGACGCTGCTGGTCTTGGTTGCTTGCTGGAAATCACTATTCACGGATGTCACTTCTGATGGTGCCGAAATATCAATTGAAATGAATGAACTTAAAAACCGTATTCTGAGTCTGGGTCTTTTTCGCGTCTTTTCTCGGTGACCATATGACCCTTGAAGTTATTATTTTTTTAGTGTTTCCAATTATTCTAGTGATAGTTTAACAATGAAAATATGAACTTGGACTGAATTTTTTCAAATTTTCCCGCATTTTTTCTCGACATCTATATGAAATTTGAAGTCTACTGGGATGTTTCAAGGTGTTTCAATGATTCTAGTGATAGTTTTACAATGGAAAGATCAATAAAATCCATGGGAAACCTAACTACATTTTTTTTTATGTAAGAGGGGACTCTGGCTTAGGGCAACAAAAAGGTTATATAAAAAAAGGCCCACTCAAGGTACTAATTCCCTGGGCTATTTCAAAATAATACTTTTGAGAACACAGCTTTTAAGAGTGAGCCCTTATTACTCATGTGTGAAAGCAATTGGTATAGCAGCAGAAATGTTATGCACATATAAGTAAAATATGAGAGGACTTCATACATCTGTTAATATTCCAGCGTGCGCAAAGGCCACGTACTTCCGTAAGCAAGGTCTTCTCTAAAGAACTCTGTCACGGAACTGCTGATGGATGCGTCGTATTCTGTGGCGAAAGTTCCTGGTGTACTTAAAGAGGCTTATATGAATGCAGCTGAAAACACAGTAAAAGAAACGAGGAAAGCAGAAAAAAAAAGCAGAACAAGACATTGATACTGGAACAGACAACGGCTAGAGTCCAGGAGGAGAACAGAGGAAGAGCAGAACACAAAACATTCTAATACTGGAACACAAGGAGCAGAGCACAAAACATTCTAATACTGGAACACAAGGAGCAGAGAACAAAACACTCTAATACTGGAACACAAGGAGCAGAACACAAAACATTCTAATACTGGAACACAAGGAGCAGAGCACAAAACACTCTAATACTGGAACACAAGGAGCAGAAAACAAAACACTCTAATACTGGAGTACACAATGTCTTGAGTTCGCGACAGTCAGTGAAGCGTCGCCTTGTTAGCAAGATCGTCTCACGGGACCGCATCCTCAAACATTCGGCGTCTTACCTCGACAATTTTCAACAGGCTCCATGTAAAGTTACTGGGCTTTGAAGTTTATTTTTCATCATACTAACAATAGTTTCACTGGAATTCTGCATCAATGAAAAAGAGAGTCCATGATAACTTGCCTAATCATCTGAGTGGCCTTTGAAAACAGTCCTTATGAAAACCCGAAGCGTTTCAAAGCACGGGTCCTTCTGATGATAAACCAAGCGTGGTCTGCTGTGGTGTTCAGGGTCTCCACATCTTACATGCTTTCCTCTGTTCCTCAAGCAGATATTTATGTACGAGCTTGCACTGGAATATGTTCACACTTTCCCACACACCAAGACCTAACCTACGTGTAGCCTCTCCGTTTCATCACCAAACACGCCAACTGCTAAATAAACTACAGAATAAAACACATAAAGCCAGATACTAATTACTTCGCAAGAGAGGCAAGAGAGACGCGGAAAAAAAACGCTATGAAAAAAGTATCACGACGAGTAAAAACAAACAGAAAAGAAAACTGGAGACAACAGAAGGTAACATGAGAGGAGAGGAGCAGAGAAAGACAAAGGGGACAAAGACACGAGGTGAGGGCAGGCTGGTGCAGGTGTGGTGGGCAGGCAGGCAGGGAGGCAGGCAGGCACGAGGCAGGCAGGCAGGCAGGCAGAGAGGGAAACCGTAAAGGAGTAGCAAAGAGAATATAGAAGAACAGCGCTGGTCCGCCGAGATAGAGCGAGTTGCGAAGGACAAAGAGACTGGGTGATGGAGAGAGAGAGAGAGAGAGAGAGAGAGAGAGAGAGAGAGAGAGAGAGAGAGAGAGAGAGAGAGAGAGAGAGAGAGAGAGGAGAGGAGAGGAGAGGAGAGGAGAGGAGAGGAGAAGAGAGGAGAGGAGAGGAGAGGAGAGAGAGAGAGAGAGAGAGAGAGAGAGAGAGAGAGAGAGAGAGAGAGAGAGAGAGAGAGAGAGAGAGAGAGTGTGTGAATCGCAGACGCATCGGTTTCATCTACATCATAATTAATAGTATCTTCATCATCTTCCTTTCCAACACGGGAGACAGCGTGTTACGGCAAGTCAAGCGAACCTTTACCGGAAGCCGAGTCTTCTGGGGCACCAATAACTTTACGTAAGCCGCAACGAGAGGAGGAGGTTTGTTGCTGCCTGGAGACACAAGTATCCGACGCTGTCCACAGTCCTGCGCCACTACTGCACCCCGGCGTGAACCAGGTGAGGAAGCCAGCCATACATGGAACTCGTGTGTGAAGCAAAGGGCTTTATGAGAGGTGCCAGTGATGCGATTTCCACTGAAAATATGCCATGAATTGTGAATGAATTGTCGCTGATTTTTTGTCTATTTATTCATTTACTTATTGCTGCACCAAAGAAATAACGTAAAATAGTTATCAGCAGGAAAAAAAAATATGTATTTGCATATGGTTATATGGAAATGTATAATTATCTTAAGCCTATTTGTAACGTATACTTTGTGTATCTACTTTACCACAGTACCGTAAATCCATGCAATACATTTGCAGGCTTTAACATGAATTAATACCAACACGACACGAAGCAGACACCGGATGCATGGACGAGAATATGCCACTCACTAGTAATGGGAAGATGATCTCACATTACAGCAACACCTGAACACTGGAGCAGCGCAGCCGCCAAATAATCATTCGGTAAATACATCTGAATAACAATTATTTATGATCACTAGTACACCCACACAATGAAGCCAACAAACCCCTGTGGTACTGCAGCACAAAAACACTGAACAACATGTAATAAACCTTTAATTAATAACGAATGCCACTCAAACGCACACCAATTAACACGGTGCCGCGATGGGAGAGGCCTGCAGCTGCCACATTCCTGGAGGGCGGCCGAGCACCACTGCAGGGGAGGGGAAGCCGCAGTCACGGCCAGTCCCACTCCAAATATATTGCAGTGTGACCTATATACAGGGATACTTGAAATATAGGCACATATCGTGGCACACATACCATAAGAGGGGTACTTGAAAACTATAAATTTCTGCTGAACTCAATCGAAAGTTTTAAGTGTTCAGACTCCAAAGATATCGCAAAAGTTCTACCCTTCTCCATTGAATTTGATGTTCAATGTTGATTTCAAATAAAGAAATCAAATAAAAGACCTATATTTATTATAAGATAAATATTATGAATTCATAACGGTTTGAGAAATACTCACATTCAAAGCGATAAGGTGCTGGTCTAAAGATAAGAGTGATCGCGATTTTCTGGGACAGGTTGTGCAGAAACATTCATCCAGCAGGTGCAAGGAGAAAGAAAGAGCTGGAAAAAAATGGACAAGAAAGGTGTGAGCTGGAAAACACAGCTCTGGGGGACAATAAGAGAAACTCCACTGAGAATGTAAGCCTTCCGAAGGTCAAAGCCAGACAGGAAGAGAAAAATAATGAATCAAGTGGTGGAGAGGGAAAGAACAGCCAAGTTTCGGCCAAGATTGAGTTTTAAGGAAAAAATCATCCTCGGAAAAAAGCGAAGAGATGGTAGCGATTCATTCTGAACTGAACGAGAGAAGGAAAGATACACAGAAAAATGTGCTTAAAAATCTTTGGTTAAATGTCAGACATCAAGGGAAGGAGCTGGAGTGGGTAAGACTAACATATTAAAAAAGAAAATGTTTCGTGAATAATAGAAGACATTCAGCACAAATCAGTAGAAAAAATAGTATCTGCTCCTTTGTGTTCAGAAGCCAAGCCGAGGTGAACCAAGGCTTATGAGGTTTAGGATTAGAGACGTGTATGAAATGTGTGCTTCCCTGTCAGGGACAATTAACTTTGTGCTGAGCACAGACACAGATCTCTTACACAGAAGCCACAAAGTAATTAATCAAGAAGCACCTCTGCTTCGGACATCCGGAGACGACAAAAGAGTAAAAGTAAAAAATATAGAATAAAATTATGCTGTGAAGAACTTACGGGAAAGAAAAGTTAAATACAACATGACAAGCCGAAGGACTGTGCTATAAGAAAAGTTTAGAATGTTGCTTTTGTCTTGAGGTCAGTCAAGAATACGGGAGGATGCTGCTCCCGCTGCTCGTAAGCGCACGGTTGTTAACTATTCCGATAGTCAATACACAGCTTTTTTTTTTCTTTTTGTGTGTGTGAAATGAGAATTATTAAAGATGCGGTCAAATTTGGAATTAACACAAGTGAAAAATTTCTGAATTTAATTACTGAGGTAAATGACGCAACATAATGTTACAGTTTATATTTAATTTCTATTCTTACAGCTGGCATTATGTACGACGCTTGGAGCTGAAACACACCGTGTCGATACTTCTTGTGTTGCGAGATTGGAACAATTGCTAAAAAAAAAATCAACAAATAAATAAGTAAATAAATAAAAAGATAGAAAATATATAAATAAGTGAATGAATTAATAAATAAATAAATAAATAAATGAATAAACACAACATGCACAACGGTAAAGCAACACATGAACACGGCCTTTGCTTCCTGGGTCTATACGTGTGAGTCGCGGTGTTGCGGCAAGGTGTTGACCCGAGGTGCTGAGTCACGCGGAAAGCCACGTCTGTACCTTGACTCGGCGGATTAAGCGGATTGGGGCATTGGCGGGGAGTGTTGCTGAGAGGAGAGGCAACACACGTGAGGTGGTGTTTACACTTACCCAACACTGCTAAGGGGCATTACGTCCACACCACCAGACACGTGCCCACATTTCCTGGCGTGTTAATTCCTTTGGTGTAAAGAAATTGTGGCCGTAATTCATTCCACATAATCAAAATAAATTATGAAAGCGTTTTTGTGCAGTTTAATGACGCAGTAGTAATAATAATAATGTTAATCTTATTATTTCGTATTTAAGTTTTGCTTAAACGATGCCACAAAATGTCAGTGTTTAATATAATCAAGAATGCAACTCGTTATCTGGAAGGTGGCTTGGGACGCGATAAGAAATGTTTCAGAGAGAGAGAGAGAGAGAGAGAGAGAGAGAGAGAGAGAGAGAGAGAGAGAGAGAGAGAGAGAGAGAGAGAGAGAGGTGTGCAGCCAAAAACAAATATTTAGATTTATGGACGATTTTCTCGGCTTTTCCTCTGTGAGCTGTCGCCTCCTCCCCACACGTCCTGCCCTACACTGTCGCCCTCCCTCTCACAAAGACGCCTGTCCAGAAATTCATTGTACTAAAATCAACTTAGCACAAACTTATTCAATTTGTGGAAACTTTTTTTTTAACTTTCAATTTATTTATTTATTTATTTATTTTTTTTTAGTATATCACCTTTTATTTGACTTTTAAACTTTACTTAATTTTTTTTTTTCATGGGTGTATTTTATTTTTTCTTAGTGCGTTTTACCAGTCAGTGTAAACAAAAGTTGCGTGTCTCCAGTAGTTTCTTTCCCCATAAGCAGCAGATTGAACAAGCGACGTAAAACAAATCTAGGAACAAGTTGACAAGACGCTTTAGAAATGTAACTTTCCAAAATATGTGTTATACCCTGTCTACTTTTTGAGATGACTGAAGAGGAACACAGAAAAAAAAAAACAGTGTAGCGAAGAAAAAAATAAGAGTTCTAACGATCCTACTTTGGCTCATATACCTTAGTTAAACGTTTGAATTGTGCTTTTCCTTTGTATTAAGCATAATTCTTGACAAGGAAAGTGGCAGTGATGAGTCTGGCCACACGGGACGTTCATGTGTAATTGTCGCAACATTAAACTAGAAAATAAGGGAGACAGCGGGGATTCAACATTAACTAAGTGGTAAATGAAGTGGTCCCTCACAGCAAGGATTTATTACCACATAATTGAATATAATAAGTATGCCTCCCCCATGGTGCTCTAATTCTGAGAAGCTAATCTTCACACTCAGGCCACACGCACCTCAGTATCATGTCAGGATCGGAGGGCGAGTCTTGCTGGCTGGTGGGTCAGGTAGTCTTAAGACGGCGGAGTGATGACGCTACAAATCCGCGCGCACTTCCTGCACCGTGTGTGGCCTCGAACGGAAACAAAACTCCCGGAAACATCCAGAGCTGTTTCCCTCGCTTCACCTCGCTCGTTCACTGGTTGTCTCGAACTCATTGGAGCATGAGGTTATTACAGCACCGAGACGCTCGAGGAGGCAGGTAGTGTGTGTGTGTGTGTGTGATCTCTTAAATCCTATTTTTCCTGTTTTGAAAAGTCTGATTTATGATTACGATGAAAACTTTGGCTTTCTTTCTTTTAAACTTCAAAAAAAAAAAAAAAAAAAACGAGTAGGAGGAGGAGGAGGAGGAGGAGTGGGAGTCGGGGATGGGAGGAGCAGCGGTGAGGTGCATGCATTCCCGCAGCATTCACGACGGCCAACATTACAGTGGAGGCCAACTACCTGGCATTTTGCAAAACATTCACGTACATGTGAAAATCATAGCACAAGGCCACCTGAGGAGCACAGCCTTATGGAGCACACGTGATTCCTGTGCTGCTTTAAGTAATCCAAGTGAGGAGAGGAGGAGGAGGAGCAGCTCTCTTCAGTAGTCCCAATGAGCAAGAGAAGGGGGAAGAGGAGGAGTAAGAGCATAGAGTAAGAACAAACTGCAGTAGGCTTGTTCGCTTTTTAATGAACTGTTTGTAGGGAAGGAGGAGAAAGAGTAGGAGGAGGACCACAAAGTAAGAACAAACCGCAGCAGATCTGTTCAGGGCTTATTTGCGAGGAAGGAAGAGGAGGAGGAGGAGGAGGAGGAGGAGGAATATACAAAGGAATATACAAAGGAAAGCAAAACAGCAACAGACCTTTTGGTCCTTGCAAGATTGTTTAGTAACTACTTCTAACTAGCTACAGGGGAGAGAGACAGGACAGCATAGCAGAAGGCTCCTTCCCACCCACCACTCCCTCCAGCTTGCGCTGGCATGGAAATAGTTGGGAAAAGTACCATGCAGTATGGAAAAACTGGCATGGAATTTTCATAGGAAAGGATGAAAGGAAGTTCTACTATTCACCCTACGGTGAACTCTATACGCCTATCTCAAAGTTGATACAATTTATAATAAAACTGGTGTCTGTAAAATAAGAGTTTATTAGTGAATTTAGTAATTATTCGGACAAGAAGAGAGCTTGTTGGGGATTTGCTTTTAAATATTTGTCTATTTTATTTTTGAATGATTCAATAGAATTGCTGTTTACGATTTCTGCAGGAAGTTTATTCCATATATTTACTATACGATTAAAGAAAAAAAAGTTTGACCTCGTGGGATTTAAAACGTTTGGGTATAATCTTGAATCCATTATTTCTTGTTAGGTTAGAATGATCAATGGCAAAATATTTATTTGCATCAAGGTTACTATATCTTTTAAAGAATTTGAATACTTCAATTAGGTCTCCTCTTATCCTGCGCTTTGTTAAACTAAATAGGTTTAGTTCTTCCAGTTGTTCCTCATACGGCTTATTGCGCAATCTTGGAATCATCTTTGTGACTCTGCGCTGTATCTTTTCTAGTTTTTCAATTTCTTTTTTTTTTTTTTTTATAATATGGTGACCAGAACTGTACACAGTATTCTAGATGAGGGAGCACCATTGAGTTATATAAGGCAAGTATAACCTTTCCTGATTTAAATTCAAAGGTTCTTCCAATGAACCCTACTAATTTATTTGTCGTCTTTACTGTTTCTGTGCAGTGTTGACTCAGCTTTAGGTCTTTTGACACAACGACACCAAGATCTTTTCTTTATCAGCGCTTTACAGTGGCATGTTATTCATTACATATCTCGCCTGAACGTTGTTGCTTCCGATATGTGGAATTTTACACTTTTCTATATTGAATCTCATCAACCATTTTTCTGCCCAGCTTGTTAGTTTATTGAGGTCACACTGCAGTTCCTGCCACTGTGACACTGACGGAGGAGGAGGAGGAGGAGGAGGAGAAAGAGGAGGAGGGGAAGGAGAATCTTGATGAGGTAGAAAGAGAAGGAAAAGGGGAAAACAATGGGAAGGGTAAGGAAGGTATTGACAGCAAGTGTGGGGAAAGCTGAACTGGGCGAGTGAACACTGAGGCGAAATCACAGTGTTTTGGACGGCCTCAAACTATCCCTGACATGAGGACTGTTTTCAAAGGCCAGACACGATTAGTTGGGTTCCCATCGGTCTTTTTCCCACTGACGATGCTGAAATCTTGTCAAGCTGTTACTAGAATCATAAAATCACCCTGAAAACCCTAAATGACTTTCAGTATAACCTGTTAGCACACCCGTAACCCACGATACTGATGAAGAAAACTCAGAAAGGAAAAATAAAAGAAAAAAAAATTAAGATTGTGAATGGATGAATGAGTGAATAAATAAATCATTAAATAAATATGAAATAAAAATGAACATATGAACTTCCCCAAAATGGACTTCAGATGTATGTAATGTTTGCTTTGATTTTTCCTGTATTTTCCACCTAACGTAAATGTTCGTCATTGTAAAAAAGAGAGAGAAAAAATGGACAGTGTGGTCTTTGGGATTCATTGTCTTGAAAATAACAATAATAACAACAACAACAACAACAACAACAACCATGGCAACACAACAGCGGCGGCTTTCCTTCTCCCCTCCACTTTCCCCTCTCTCTCTCTCTCTCTCTCTCTCTCTCTCTCTCTCTCTCTCTCTCTCTCTCTCTCTCTCTCTCTCCTCCCCCAACACCACCTGCCAGGCTTCCCCTCCTCCCTCACACCCCCCCCCTGCCACCACCACACCTACAAAGAAGCAATCAATAACAAACACCACCGCCCGTCAACGCTGGTGGTGTGGCCGTTCCAATACACACACACACACACACACACACACACACTTGAGAATATAAATGAATGAGTAAAATATTATATCGACAAGTTGTAGAAGAATATAAATGAGGAAATGTACTTAGAGTTCTCAATTCTTTTTCTCCTTTTTCTATGTATGTTACACCTGATGCACTCTTATTGGTTCTCATGTTCTTTGTTTGATTTTTTTTCTTATATGTGTGCTTCTGCAGTTTCTTATTCCTCTTTACTTTATTTATGCAGTCAATATTTGTGTTTGATCGGGCTTAATTTTGCAGTACAGCCATCATTATCATCATTATTATCATTGTCACCGTCACCATTAACTACCATTTTTGAAGCTTACAAATCCACCTCATCACTCACTCAGTCACTCACTCATTCACACATACACACATACACACACACACACACACACACACACTCTTCACCAAGACACATCATACTTGGTGCATGCTTCTCAAGTTTACACCACACTTCCATTATTCATTTACAATACGTACATTCTCCATATTATTTATTATTCACTAAGCTCCTCCTCCTCCTCCTACTACTACCACTACTACTACCACTACTACTACTACTACTACTTCCTACCACATCCAATCCTTTAATTTTCACGTGCATTCATTCTCAAATCCACATTACATTATAGCTAATTTTCACTTGCACAAATCTCTAGGGTATCGTTCACTTGCCTCATTTATCCTAACGGCCTTGCCAAAAAACAGCTAATGTTCACTTGTGCAATATTCTCAAGGGACGCTCACTTCCTTAATGTGTCTTGCCATTGAAAGCAAATTGAACTGCCGTGACCGACCGATTCTCTGTCCTTCCCTTGGGTCACTTAGCTTCTACCTCACCTGTCACGCAAACACTTGACTTCCCTTCCTTTCCCTTCCCTTGCCTTGCCTTCCCTTCCCTTGCCTTTCCTTACCTTCCTTTCCTTTTCTTTCCTTGTTTTGCCTCGTCTTTCTTTTCCTTGTTTCCCTTTCCCATCCCTGCTCTTTCCTTTCCCCTCTCTTGCCTTTCGTTTCCTACCCTTCCTCCTCTT
>NC_087151.1:26101020-26113520 GCF_035594125.1 Scylla paramamosain | reverse complement strand
TCCGCGGGGGTGGGATGAAGGAGGCGGTGGGGAGAGGAGGGAAGGAAGGAGTGAGGGAGGGAGGATGGTGACAGGGGGAGATCATCACCACCCTCTCTCTCTCACAGTCACTGACCATTAACTCCTCTCTTAGTCCTCCTTCTCTCTCCTCCTCCCTCCGTTCCTCCGTTCCCTCCTCCTCTTCTTCTTCTTCTTGCACCGCCCTATGAGTGATATATGCATGTTATGTATGAAAGTTTTGAGTATTCATTGCGACTATTCGGGATAAGACTAGAACACAGCGAACTTGGTGAATACAGGGCATTTATTCGTCTCTTGTGCCTTCCCTGCCTTCCGTCCTTCATTCCTTCCTTCACGACGCACGCACGCGGGTTATGAAAGTGCTGGTATGTGCTCTGTGTGTGTGTGTGTGTGTGTGTGTGTGTGTGTGTGTTTCAAAAAAGGTACTTCTGCCTTCATTTTATCTAATTTACTCATTTTCGCAGTTGCCTAATGGGGAACACAGACGGGGGTAGGAGACGGTAGGTAGGTGGGTGGAAGGGGGCGGTGGCGGAGCGAGGGTGTGAGGGAGGGGAGGTGGGGGGAGGGAAACTGTCGTGCACTACTTTGATTTTACCAGTCCCTCTTTCTGAGCAGTAACGGTTCAGTTGCTTGCTTTGCCTTTCATTAAGTTGCAAATAACTAATACTGATTTCTCTCTCTCTCTCTCTCTCATCACCATCACTACCACATTACTAACACATCTTTAAGCAGCCTCTGACATTACACGCCACATTAACTAATAGCATTATCATTACTGTTTCCCTCATTAGAGTCGATCGTTCTTACCTTCCACACAGCCTATTCTGAGATACGTTTGGTTTGTCTGATATCCTTCCAGAGAGAGCTACGCAACACTCCCGTCACCACCAGGCGCACCAAGAACACTGGCGGGCGGTGGCCTTGAAGCTCGACCCTTGTCTTCGAAACTGCGTCTCGAATCACCGCATCTCGTTTATTTGCGGTGTGTTTTACGTGTTCGGGAATTGTAGTCTGGGAGTTCAGAGGAAGCTAAGAAGGCAGACCAACTGGAAGGCAGATGAACCGACACGTGGTGTGTATATGTTATTTACGTGTGCGCGGGAAGGAAAGAAGGGGCAGGAAGGGGCAGGAAGGACGCGAGGTGAAGCAGGTTTCAAAGCAGCGTCAAGCAAGCCTAGACAGACATTTGATTCCCAATACTGAGTCGCCTGACGTGTTTTTGTTTGTGTCGCGACGAACCACCGGCGAGTCGAAACAACCGACTCTTTAAGGCGGCGCGTCCCTCCGCCACGCACACATGCACGCACACACACACACACATTCACACACTTTTTCTTTGAACACTCTTGAGGCGAACGCGGGAAGCGGGAAGCGTGTACGTCATCACAACGATAAGACTGGCGTGCACTGTAACTGGTGTACCGAGGAGTCTGACGTAGCGTTGTACTGAGAGTCGGTGTCCGCTGGCCGGGGCGGGGCGCGGCGCCCCGGGGCGGGACTGGGGCTCGCCGGCCGCTCAGTCACGCGCACCTCACCGGATTTTATATATATATATATATTTATATGTTATATGTATATATAATATGTACAAACGCACAAACATAATTACACACATACACACACGCCTCCGGCCTGAGCACACAAGGAACACATCGCCGCCGCTGCCGCTGCCGCCGCGCCCCACACAAGCTGGTCTTGTCTACAGATATCACAGATAATTGAGTAGCTTTCCCGGCGCCGCCTAGCGCTCCAAGGCGTTACGTGATGTGCAGGTCGCCCTTCAGGATGCGCATGAAGGTCTTCTTGAACTGCTGGTTGGCGAGGGCGTAGCAGAAAGGGTTGATGGGGCTGTTAGCGTAACAGAGAAAATAGGCAAACATGTAGACGTGGGTGTTGGTGCACTGGCAGAAGCTCTCAGCGATGGCCAGGATGTGGTAGGGAGTCCAACAAGCCACGAAAGCCCCCAAGATGATGGAGATGGTCCGCAAGGCTTTATTAGCGCGGTTCTCCGACTTGGAGCGATGTCGTTTTTCGCCTTCACTTTTCTTCTTTTTCTTCTTGAGGCTTCTGATAGACTTGACGATTCCTTTTTTGGAGCCTTTGAGGGAACCTTTGATGGAACTCTGAGCGTCCGACGCCAGGGCGATCGAACTGACTTTGTCCTTCTCGATGAGTGATGACGCCTCCGTCCGCGCCACGCTGGTCACTGTCTTGTTGGAGTTGACGTTGTGGGTGGTGATGAGTTGATTAGTGGGTCCTGCAGACGAAGCCGCCGCCCGCCCAGCCTCTGTCCCGCCGCTGTTCGCTTTGGGACGCACCTGTGGGGTCGACGGCACCATTGCGGGGGAGTTGGTACTGTTGGAGTAGCTGGAAATACTGTTGACGGCGTTAGGAGCACTGTTAGCAGTGGTTGTAATTAGGTTTTCCTTTTTAGGGCTGACGGGACTGTTGTGTCTGTCTGTGCCCGCCAAACTGGTGACTGCGGTGCAGGCGTGGATGATGGAGGTCACCAGCACGTTGGTGGAGTGTTCGGAGGATTCGTCTCGATCGCAACATTCGTCGTCAGCGTCGTCAGCGTCCACCGACTCGTCTGCCTCCTCGATGCTCATCTCGAGGTCCTCGTCATCTGAACGGGATTGTATTCGACTGATCTTACGGTGGATGCTGTGCGGGGTGGTGAGGGACGAGGTGAGGGAGCGCAGGGTGGGTGAAGTTGGGCTGTGAAGAGTTGCCGCCCACACGGAGGAGGGCGGATCCTCCACGACTGGCGAGGGCAGGATGATGGAGGACTCGTCCATGAATCGCAGGTCGCCAGTGTCCAGGCCCGTCAGGATGTCGTAGGCCATCGGTCCGTAGTTGAGAGCGGAGGGAGGCCGCGTGGTGCAGATACTGCTGACGCTCATGTTGTCGGCAAACATGGCGGGTGGGGCGATGAGCCGCTCGTCCAGACCGTCTGTAGGCGTGGAGGCGGCCAGGGGAAGGATGGGCACAGTGCAGATGGGTCGCAGCGGCAGGGAGGTAGGGTGCAGGGGCTGCTGGGCGGGAGGCTGAGGCGACTGCTCGCCGTTGGAATGCACACTCATTGTTTCCTCTGAGTGGCCGCTGTTATCCTCGTCATTTTTAGAGAAGTCTGCAGACATTCGCTTTGCTAATGGCGCGGTTGCAGCGCCGATCGTCACGTCTAACAGGCTGGAGCCCTGCAAGCTGGCCTCATGTAGGGCCACGTCTGGAAGAATGGACACCTTCTTCGGGGAGATGTGCTGGGGGTCAGAAAAGGGCAGAGAGCGAGCAAGCGACACCGCCAGCGCTCCTACGCCGGTGTCAGAAGAAGAGCTGCCCTCCAGCGTGGTTGAGGTGTCCAGCACACTCTGTTCAGGGATCTTCGGCAGAGTATCGGTGGTGGGAGTCTTGCGGTGCTGGGGCGGCGGGTCGAGGCGCGGGACTGAGTTGTTGGCCAGGTTGGGTTTCTTTTGCTGTGGTATTTGACTACTCTCCTCGTCTGACTCAAAGGCTGGACTACTGGATCTCTCTGACTTTTCGGCCTGCTCGTTACGACGCTCCGAGAAGCTCGTCGTCTCCATTGTTTTAGAGGAGGTTTTTTGACTGGAGGATGAGTCACTGACTCCCGATCCTCCCTGTGGCGCCTGCGTGGTGGGGTTGTTGGAAACAGGCGGCGGGCCAGGCTGAGGTTTGTCCTGGCTCAGCAGCGTGCTCTGAGTTTTGCTCATGCCCAGCCCTGCCGTGCGCCCCGCCATGCCTGCCATGCCACCAGCACTTAGCGCCACTAGTGTTTGCATCTTCCGGTGTTTCGCTTCGGACTTTTTCTGCATGTCGTAGGCAGTCTTGTAAATGCCAGCGTAGAGCACGAAGAGGACAACGAGGGTGACCCAGTAGTAAGTAACAATGAGCGCCGTGTTGAAGACAGGGTCCCTCAGGAACTGCACCTCGCACTCGTTGTGGAGCAGCGAGCGGTAGCCCACGAAGTGCTCCCAGCCGAAGATACTGATGAAGAAGAGCAGCGCTGGTATGATCCACACCATTGCCACCATTACCATCACCTTGGTCCGCGTCCGCCAGCCGCGGTACTTGGCGGCGATCTTGACAGAACAGAACCGGTCGATGGTGATGAGAAGGACTGTGTACTGCGACGCAAGGCAGACGGTGTAGTCAACAGAGAGCCACAGGTCACAGAGGATGGGGCCCAGCGTCCACTCTCCCATCAAGACGTACACAGTATAGAAGGGCATCGATATTGAGCCGATGACAAGGTCCGTCATGGCGAGAGAGGCGATGAAGTAGTTAGAGGGCTGGCGGATGGCTCGCTCCACGATGAAGGACAGCAGCACCAGCAGGTTCCCGCCCACCGTCAGGATCATGCAGCAGGCGAGACAAATGGCAATAAGCACCGTCTGCCACAGCTCAAAGGGCGGCAGAATGGTCGTCGCCCCCTCCGTGGCACTGCTGTTGGCCAGAGAGCACTCCAGCGAGTTGTTGTTCCCCCAGCAGGTGGCGTTCTCCCCCCACAGATCGGAGGAGGCGTTGAGGTAGCCCACAGAAGGATCATTTAGCCTGGTGCGTCCTACTCCGCCGCTCCCGCCGCCCTCCCACGGCACCAGGAAGGGCAGCAGCGTGGTGCCCCCGCCGCCCAGGGGGTCACCGAAGGGCGCCGTCATGTTGAAGGGCGCCTCGCCATCACCAGCACCGCCTTCCTTCGCTCGCTGCTGCTTCCTGTAAGACGGAAAGAACTTCGTTAGTAATACTGTTGTAACCGTATACTTCCTCCTCCATTTTCTTCTCCTTCTCCTCCTCCTTCTCTTCCCCCCCTTTTTTTCTCTCCTCTGTTCTTTCTTCTCCTCTTCCTCTTCATCCTACCCTCCTGATGTTTGCTCTTCCTCCTCCTTCTCATCCTTGATATTCTTTCCTGTTACTCCTCCTTCCTCCCCTCCACTTTATAAGCAAGATGCTCCCAGCGCCTCACATCAAACATGGGTGCGTTTATGGTTGCAAAGTTCCAATAAGGACACGTAATTACGAGAGAGAGAGAGAGAGAGAGAGAGAGAGAGAGAGAGAGAGAGAGAGAGAGAGAGAGAGAGAGAGAGAGAGAGAGAGAGAGAGAGAGAGAGAGAGAGAGCATAACCCCTTGACACAAAACAAATCCTGGTATTAAGAGCCAAACGAAACGAGCTGCGATTGGAGCTCCACACCCTATTTTCTGCTTAAGGTGAGTCGGAAGTGGCAGAGTTGTAGGAATAATGTAATAAGCTGCTCGTCCTCGCTGCAGTGAGAGAAACAGCCCACTCTGTCTAGTGAGTCTCACGGAAATTCTTCTCCACGAGCTTCTGGCCAGAGTGATTTGCATATGTATACCACGGAGGGTAATTATCTTTTCTTTCAGCTGCGTCTTCTGAAAAGTGTGTGTGTGTGTGTGTGTGTGTGTGTGTGTGTGTGTGTGTGTGTGTGTGTGTGTGTGTGTGTGTGTGTGTGTGTGTGTGTGTGTGTGTGTGTGTGTAAGAGAGAGAGAGAGAGAGAGAGAGAGAGAGAGAGAGAGAGAGAGAGAGAGAGAGAGAGAGAGAGAGAGAGAGAGAGAGAGAGAGAGAGAGAGAGAGAGAGAGAGAGAGAGAGAGAGAGAGAGAGAGAGAGAGAGAGAGAGAGAGAGAGAGAGAGAGAGAGAGAGAGAGAGAGAGAGAGAGAGAGAGAGAATCTCCATCATGATACTTATCCAAATTAAAAACAAGAAATTATCCATATATATATATATATATATATATATATATATATATATATATATATATATATATATATATATATATATATATATATATATATATAATGATAATAATAATATAAATTGATGGCGGTGATGCAGGTGTGGCTGTAGCTACGATAAACATACCCACCACTTCCACACTACTACATCCTTCCACGTTAACACACCCTTCCACGCACTTAACAACAACAACAACAACAACAACAACAACAACAATAATAATAATAATAATAATAATAATAATGATAATAATAATGATAAAAAAGAGAGAGAGAGAAAAATGGAAAGGAAACACTGAGAACAAAAATGAAACCAACCAGTGCTTCAGAACTTCACAAAATCAACGAAAGCCTAGACTTTAATATCCTGACACTACACACAAAAACACATTAACGCATTATCGTCAATACATGAAGCGAATCCTATATTGTGCATAGATTCTAATGTTATCTGGCAGCATTTAAGATTTAAGACACTTCAATACATTAATTTCTGTTTGGGGGGGGGGGGTGAAACATTGGCCGGGTGTTAAATCGTTTTGGTATACCGTTGCAGTTAATAGGTTTCTCCGGAGGGCTTTGATGGCGGCTCCTCGCAGGCACCAGCAACCCCACCTTCCTTAGCTCCGTATTCTGAAACACTTCTGCGCCACAACTCCACTACACTCAGAAAGGCTCTTGCTGAAGTTTTATGAGTGTTTTTATGGTTCTAGTGACTTATTAACGAGGTTTGTACGTTGTTAACAGGAGAAACACTCTTGAGAATCCGGCAAATCGTCTCTGTGGCCTTTCAAAATAGTCGTGGTGAGAAGGCAAAGGGTTCAGAACACAGGCCGTATCCTCGCAGCACTTCACCTGCGCGTGGAATTCCGTGTGACACATCAATATTTCCTCACCTGCAAATGATGATCGGACGGCAGTGATGTTGCGTTGAAAGAAAGAGGGAGATGGATGGCTAGGGCAGCTTTAGTGTTTACAAGGAAATGAGGATGGAGTCGAGGGTAGATTTACGTTTTATAAAGACTGGTTTATGTTTTTTTTTTTTTTTTTTATGGAATGATGAACTTTGGACAGCTTTACAGCTTTTAAGGGACAGTTTTACCAGTTATTACAGCTAAGGAGGGGTCAGACAAGGGTAACTTTATAGATAATAAGAGAAAGCTTTAATTTTTCTTTTTTTTTTTTTTTTTAGCGGGCATTACAATTTATAAAGGATAACTTTACAGTTTATCAGAGTTGGGCAGGAGTCGGACAAAGGTGCAACATTACTACAGTAAGGAGTAGCTTTACATTTCACAAGGGGCTTTACAATTTATAAAGGATCTCTTTTACATTTCAATAAGGGGATGAAAAGACCTGACAAGCATAGAGTTCAATAAGGAAAGCGAATAATCAGATCAGAACACCTTTACACTTTACAGGGGAAGGCTTTACTTTTACACAAGAGAATGAGAAGAGACCAGGAGAACTTTACATTACACGGGAAAATGAAGAGACTTTGAAGACCAGACCAGCAGCATGAGGGGACGCGGACCAGGCCAGATTTACAGTTCGTATTTGTAAGACCTCGTCAGTTTTTTTTTTTTTTTTTTTTTTTTTTTTTTACCCTTCCTCTCCCTCTCTCTTTTTCTGTGAAGTGTATTCCTAGCCCGCGATCTGCGATTCTGGCGTGTGGAGCTAAAAGAAGGGCCGGCGTCCACCCCACAACGCACACTTGTCCTGGGTGTCACCGACCTAATTCCTGGCCTGTGTGAAATTACTATACGGTTGACCTTCGACCGATGCCTTTCTTTTTTTCTTTCTCTGTATCTGGTGATGGGCACTCTCTCTCTCTCTCTCTCTCTCTCTCTCTCTCTCTCTCTCTCTCTCTCTCTCTCTCTCTCTCTCTCTCTCTCTCTCTCTCTCTCTCTCTCTCTCCCTGTATGTGTGTGTGTGTGTGTGTGTGTGTGTGTGTGTGTGTGTGTGTGTGTGTGTGTGTGTGTGTGTGTGAGTTAAATCTAGACAGTATCATGCAAATTCACTTTAATTTTGACTCCATTGTGTTTTGTTCAGAGAGAGAGAGAGAGAGAGAGAGAGAGAGAGAGAGAGAGAGAGACTGACTAAAGGCCTTTAACATCGTTAGTGAGATGTGAAGCAATTGGTGTCTCTCTCCCTTTCTCTCTGTACAGTTCCGAGAATTTGTAACTACCATCACCACTATTGTTGTTGTCACCACCACCACCACCACCACCTCCATTACCATCACCGCCACTACCGCTGCCGTCACCACCACCATAACTACATCCAATATAGCTACACAGAAGGTAGGCGGAGGAGTAGGAGTAAGAGGAGGAGGAGGAGGAGGAGGAGGAGGAGGAGGAGGGTGAAAATATTTTATCATGACCACGCCAAACTTCCCTTTATCTCATCGGAATACCAAGAAGAAGAAGAAGAAGAAAAAGAAGAAGAAAAAGAAGAAAAAAGAAAGAGAAGAAGAAGAAGAAGAAGAAGAAGAAGAAGAAGAAGAAGAAGAAGAAGAAGAAGAAAGACGATCACTACTACTATTATTATCAAAATCAACAACAATAACAATACTCCTACCGTTTAATACTACTACTACTACTACAACTACTACTACTACTACTAGTACTACTACTACTACTAGTACTACTACTACTACTACAACTACTATTACTACTACTACTACTACTACTACTACAACTATTACAACTACTACTGCTACTACTACTACTACTACTACTACTACTACTACTACTACTACTACTACTACTACTACTACTACTACTACTACTATACTTCTGCTACAACTACTAATACATTTACTGCTATTACTACTTCAATTTGTCACAACAACTACCTCCAGGCAATGAGCAGCTCCACATTATTGCACTTACGAGCATTCAACATTTCTGCTTCGTCTTAAAAATATTTTACCGTATCTCTTCAGAATATAATATCAAAAACAACGGTACATCATATGCATTTATAGAGACAAACGGAAAGTATTCTTTTTCCGTGAAATTAATGAGTACCTTCACTATTTAATTGTTTCATACGATGGATGACGCATTTCATTATTTTATGTACGTATACGCTATTAAAAAAAAAAAGGAAAAATAAGCTTCATATACAGAATTATTCGTATTGTTTCTTTTTCGCAGCTTTTTCTTTCCTTTTTTAATGACGATGCGTGACACAGTGCCTGAGGGTCATTCCTTTTTATTTGTACGAGGTGTTCTAACCAGGAACAACACAACTGGGAGAGGAAACACCCCCACTGAAGATGCCAGTCCCTTAAGAAAACAGTCTAATATTAAGTCATCGAAGCATAAAACAGTAAAAAAAGAATTGGAAGGCTCGACTACTAGTGCCGTAAGAATCAGTTAAAATTACATTCCGAAGAGGTGCTAAACAGTAGGAAAGAGTTGGACGGTTTGGTAAAAAATCAAGTCAAAAATTAAACTGAAAAGAAGGATGAACCAGCAAGAAAGTGTTGGAAGGCTCGGTTATTCCTCCCTCCCCTGAAGTCTTTTAGGATATTCTCACTATACTTGTTCAAACTCGGGGCGCTATCAATATTCATCAGGCTAAACGCTTCCTGTATACATCGATCCGGTACACTCGTTTCCCTGTGCTGCGGATCACTAAGAGAGAGAGACACGCTGAACTGAATACATAACGATGGCACTTACACGGAACTACTTCAGTGGAGTTCATGGGCTTTAGTTAATTGTAGTTAAATGTTACTTTCCTTGTGTTGTGGATCACTTAAGGGAGTGAGACACACTGCACTGAATAAAAAGCGATGGAATAAAATACATACACACGACCATCCATCAGTCCATCCACCGTCAGCCAGCCAGCCAACCATACACAACCATCCATCCAACCATCGATCCATCCATGCGTCCAGCCATACACGCACGCACACGCACACACACACACACACACACACACACACACACACACACACACACACACACATCCATACATCCATACATACATACACACACGCAAAATCTAAATACGCGTAAGACTGAGAGCCGAGGTTTTATAAGGAGTCCGAGAGTGAAATGCAGGAATGAAAGGACAAAAGTTAAAATGTCAAAGTCACCGGTGAAAAGTTACATTTCTCTCTAATAGGAAGAGCCTTCAGAATTTGGGATTAAGCCCGGGGAGTGGGGTGGGTGGGAGGGAGGTGGTGGCAAGAGAGATTGAACCCATGCCTTTTAGAACCCCAGAGAGAGAGAGAGAGAGAGAGGAGAGAGAGAGAGAGAGAGAGAGGAGAGAGAGAGAGAGAGAGAGAGTGGCGATTCTCCCTCTCTCTTTTCTGACGCGCCCACTGATCAGGTGTGACTGAAACTGAGCTTCCCTTGGGACGTGCCTTAAGGACTGGAGGAGGAGGAGGAGGAGGGAGGAAGAAGAGATTAAAGTATGTCAGTGCTCAAAGCCAAGACACTCACTTCTCTCCTTTCATCTTTTCTTCCCATTCTCCTTTCTCTCTCTTTCTCTCTCTCTCTCTTTCCCTCTCCACTCAGTCACTTCCTTTCCTTTCCTCTCACTTTCCCACCTCATTCAAGTTCACGTATTATTCATGACTCTCTCTCTCTCTCTCTCTCTCTCTCTCTCTCTCTCTCTCTCTCTCTCTCTCTCTCTCTCTCTCCCTTTTCGTAATAATATATCCTCGTTCCTTCATTCTTTCTTTCAGCGCTCCTCCACTTTCCACTTTCTCTCTTTACATAACACCATAATGTTTGATTTAAGATTCTACCCCTGCCGTAACTTTAACAGAGAGAGAGAGAGAGAGAGAGAGAGAGAGAGAGAGAGAGAGAGAGAGAGAGAGAGAGAGAGAGAGAGAGAGAGAGCATTGCTATGTCACAGACGCTAGAAAAAAAAAATTAAAATAAAAGCTAGACGGGGAAAAAAAAAAAAAAAAAAACAGGATGATGTAAAAACGCAAAAACTCATTGACTGTTGACGCCCTTAAAGGGACACACACACACACACACACACACACACACACACACACTCACACACACACACACACACACAAGTTCGAAAGGAGGTAAGTGTTGTAGATAAAGTACCGGTGAGAAAACTGAAGCTAAATCGTGCCATGGTTCCAAGCCAAGGTCGGGAGCGGGAGTCAGAACGCGCTCGTAATATCCGGGAATTGTCCAGCTGAAAATAATCTGAGCAGGCCAATCACAGCCCGGCACAGGTGAGGCAACGACCAATCAGCGCTCATCTAGGGCCGCTACATCAGCCAATCAGAGAAAGAGAGAGAGAGAGAGAGAGAGAGAGAGAGAGAGAGAGAGAGAGAGAGAGAGAGAGAGGAGAGAGAGAGAGAGAGAGAGAGAGAGATGCACGAACACAGAAATAGATAGATTAGCAATTAGATCAATAAATTAACAGATAGACAGATAGATAGATAGATAAATAGATAAATAGACAGCTTGATTGACGGGAAGGTACATAAGAAATCAATTTTTTTTTTTTTTTTTTTTTTTTTTTTTTTTTTTTTTTTTTTTAAGCACCCAAATTAAAAGTTGAAATTGCTTAAAGGAAAACTTAGCAAACGAGCAAGAGAAGAAACAAAAAAAAGTACCACAGAGATTGAAAGTCGATTAGAAAAAAAAAAGCTGCATTAATTATTGGCGCCATGAAAATCTTCCAGTGAGGTGTGTGGCTTAGACATACCAATTAAAGCTGCCACGTACCCACCATCCACCTGGCTTGACTGGGCTTGGCTTGGCTTGGTTGGGTAGAAGGTAACGCTAATGAAAAAAAGTAACACCCATTATAGGATGATAAACTCTAATCGGCTTCTCATTAATGGCATTTCTCTGTAACACACACACACACACACACACACACACACACACACACACACACACATTCTTCCGTTACGGCGATTACCAGCATTACTCACTTGCTTTGGTTTTGTTTGCTGTCAGAATAGCACTGTAAGAGTGTATGTATGTATGTATGTGTGTATGTATGTATGTGTTGATTCTTTGTACCTTATTTTGGCAGATATGTGAATGGTTCTTGTACGTAAATTAGAAGTTAAAATCAGGTGACAATAAGCGTTAAAGAGTAAACAGGCACCGTTACCGTGTGTGTGTGTGTGTGTGTGTGTGTGTGTGTGTGTGTGTGTGTGTGTGTGTGTGTGTGTGTGTGTGTTTCTTCACTTGTTTGTTTGTTTGTTTTTTCATTTTTTTACTTCAGCGTTCTCGAGAATCATCTAGCACATTTCAGGGGGGACTGCCAACATTGTGTTCCGCGGAGGATCACATGCATAATGAAGTGTAAGCAGCAGTGGGACTGAATGACGGCAGGATCGATACATTTTGATTGGCTTCTGTTCAGTTTGGCGAAGTGCATCTTAAATTAACCAATAGAAAAAAAAAACGCTATTTATACATTATTTTCTCCGAACTTTCATGGGATACTGACCAGCGCAGATTACGTCACAGGTTGCATAATTTAGGTCAGCCACTCGTCATATTCCGTCCATCTCCATCACCAGGAAAATGACTTACTATATATTGATTAAAATATATTTTTAAGCAAGAAGGAGTTCGGCAAATGAGAATAGCGTGGATGTCGATGAATGTTGTTGAATATAAGAAAAAATAAATGGATAAAAAGAAAACGAAAAATGGGAAAATGTTAATTAATATTGTACAATATTAATAAAAGGAATTAGT
>NC_087151.1:26083520-26098520 GCF_035594125.1 Scylla paramamosain | reverse complement strand
AGGCTTCCTGACGTTGCCCTGAGGCGGTGACGTGACTGTGGCCTGGGAGTAACACGGGAAGCTGAGTGGTAACTAAAGGAAGGGAGGATGGAGGTGAGGCGGAGACAGCTGCAGGTGTTGCTAAGTGTGCTTCAAGTACTCTTGCTGGTGGAGTCTGAGCTGCTTACGAGGTTTGGGTGTTCGTTATGCAAATTTATACGATTACAGGCTGAGTGGAGGTAGTACAAAGTCGCCAGCTCTTAAGGAATTACGTACGAAACGCTGCCACTCACTTCCATCTGACTTACGGCGTTTATTTTGCAGGTAAAGAAAAAAAGCTCTTGAGGAAATCCCGAAATACTAGAATGTAAATATATGTAAAGAGAAACTAACAGCAATGGTAGTTTTAGTATTGAAATAGTAATGAAAGTCTTATATGATAGTTACCTTATAAAACTGATAATCGTGTGTGTGTGTGTGTGTGTGTGTGTGTGTGTGCAGACGTTTCAGCATCTATGCAAACGAATCAGATAACCACTCACGAGATTTTACTGGTGAGCGAAAAACTACTTATCGTCTCCACTGCTACGGCAAAAATAGATGAATAAATAAGTAAACAAATAAATAAGCAAGACAGACAGATAGATAGATAAATAAATAGATAAATAAAATAAACAAAAAACTCAGCGCTACACGTACAAACAACCTAATTAACACCAAAGGTACGAAATCAAATCACGAATCAATCCAACTCACTCCTGCATACGAGAACCGGAAGGGAATTTCTTAATTGGCAACACGAGAGCAAGAAAAAAAAAATAATCAGGACGAATGACTTTAAAATATTAACTGTGTGTGAGAGAGAGTTTGAAGTGTGTACATAATTAAATCCGGGGTAACTTGTGCTCAGCGATGCACGCGCAAAAATATAGACGGTCATTATCTGGTGAGGTGGTTGTAGCTAATTAAAGTTTACTGCACCGACATCTGTTACTTTGTTTTGGTTCTGAGTACTCCTTGTTTCTCCTTTTCTCCCTTTCTCTCTTTCCTGTTGTTGTTCTCTTTTTTACTTACTTATTACTGTTCTTTTTTCTTGGTTTATTGTCTTTTCTTATCAACTGCTAATTCATTTTGTCTATTTCTTCACTTATTTATGGATCTGAGAGGGAGATGGGCGGTGAGAATGCTTCGTTATGTATCTATCTTGTTTTTCACATACAGTTCATCAGTAGTAGTAGTATCAAATAGATAAATAGATATCCTCGTTACGGGCCGATCTCTCTCTCTCTCTCTCTCTCTCTCTCTCTCTCTCTCTCAGTGGTCATCTACCGCAGAATCATCAATAAATCCCATTGTTCCGAAGCACCGCCACGAACCACGAGACAGCGGGCCGAGCTAATGGAGCAGTTCGACCACTCACAATAGTAGGGAAGTGGTGGTCCTGCTGTTCAGTGTTTCAGCAGTACGTCACCGGGAACACGAAACACCTTGCCTACTGAGGATTTGCACGATACGGCGAAGGTAAGAAGAGCTATGATAAATATTATGTTTTATGTGTGTGGTATTATAATCTTATATGACCTTTCTTTTTATGGTTCATTTCATCAGTCAATCAGAAAGTCGAGTAGTCAGTTGATTGGTCACCTATTTATCTAATAATTCAATAACACATTCACTTAGTCACTCATTTATTCCATCAGTCATTCAGTCAATCAATTAGTCATTTAATCACTCACTCATTCATCTACTCTGTTTATCAATCAGTCAGCCAGTCAATCAATCGGTTAAGTCAATCAACTGATTAACCTATTAGTCACTCACTCATACACTCAATCACCCACAAACACACGCACCCACTCACTCGCTCACTCTCTCAATTAATCAGGTAGTCATTCAATCAATTAGTTAATCTCTCTCTCTCTCTCTCTCTCTCTCTCTCTCTCTCTCTCTCTCTCTCGCTCTCTCTCTCTCTCTCTCTTAACCAGTCACTTAGTTCATTAGTCAATCATCTCTTAACCAGTCACTTAGTTCATTAGTCAATCAACAATACGTGCAACAAAATCAGAAAAGAAACAAGAGAGGTTACACCTAATCCTTGCATCTCCACAACAAAATCACCATCAAGTCTACGGAAATGACGCTGAGCGTTTGTTGAAGCACGTCAGAAAGGATTCACTGTGGATGGATGTTGAGGATTTCACAACACTTTTTTTTTTTTTTGAGAACGAGATACAACATAGAGTGGAATACGTAGCAATATGGAAAGGTGATCACGTTTTTTTTTATCCATTTATTATTTTCTTGTTGAATTCACGAACAGAGCTTGGGAAAGGATAGAAGTTCAGCGTACTGACATAATCCTACCGTCTGATGCCCCTAGTGTTGATTGATGCAAGGGAAACGACAACCATTTCATATGCCGAGAGTTACGTATGGTGATCCTACCCAGAGAGAGAGAGAGAGAGAGAGAGAGAGAGAGAGAGAGAGAGAGAGAGAGAGAGAGAGAGAGAGAGAGAGAGAGAGAGAGATGGGAATAAGCTTAAGATGCGTATTAAAGAAGAAAGAGAGAATATTAAGATAGTTTTAAAAGGGAAATGTAATATAGTAAAGGGAAATATAATATAGTCTGCCGTTGAGAGAGAGAGAGAGAGAGAGAGAGAGAGAGAGAGAGAGAGAGAGAGAGAGAGAGAGAGAGAGAGAGAGAGAGAGGGAGGTTGATTTACAAGTAGTACAGCTTTATGTAGTGTTTTATCACAGCTCAGCCCGGGCCAGCCACACACACTGACAAATAGACGGGTAGTTATGTAGATGGTTTTATTGACCGCAGGCTCCCGCCATCTCCCTGATGACACCCGCCGCTCCCACGAGGTCGACACGAGGTTAAGAACACGACCTTCGCACCTTTCTTCGAATGAGAGATTCTCAAGCTAATGTGGCTCTTGTTTTTAACACATTTAGTACTGGGGCGTGGGGACAACTGCCAAGCTTCCTGTAATTCATCAGAGGTTCTCAAGCTATTTTGCTTCTTATTCTTTATCTATTTAGTATTAAAGACAACTGCCAAGCTTCCTATCTCTCTATTGCTGGTCGGAACAGACGAAATAGATGTTAAATTGTAGTGAATGATTAATTTCCAGATGTTTTTGAACGTTTCGATTGTGGAAAAAACCATCCAAAGATAAAGTGTTCATTACTATGCTTCATGCGTCACAATAGCTGGTTTTTAAGCAATTCTTTCTTGAAATATCCATTTGGCATTATAAAACTTCCACTGGTGTTTACGAGTACAGTACTTACAAGTTAAGGCTTCAAAAGCGGCAAACAAGACAAGGATAGCAACATGCCTGGCAGTTTGTCAGGTTTTATCGGGCGCTATATTTTTTCTCACAGCTTTCACTTCTCATAGTTACCATTGTTGTTATTGGCCTGAGAACACTCCGGAGAGAATCATAAAACACACTGAAGTTTTTAAAAGATTTCTTCAAAGGTGAGTCCGGGAAATTTACTGCTGTTATGATAAAAAAGGAAAACGAATCTGAGTGATGTGCAATTGAATGTAACAGATCGATCAGAGGAAAAAGTAAATAGTTAAATATAAAAGTAAAACAGTATCACTGGAAAATATAATAGAAAAGTCCGTCTCAGCTGCTTGCAATGCGATTAACATCATAAAAATTCATGTCACTTGTCACCCGTGCGAGCTGGACACCTGCTTCCCGGGGGCTTAAATGGAAATCTACCTGTAATAGACCGTGTGTGTGTGTGTGTGTGTGTGTGTGTGTGTGTGTGTGTGTGTGTGTGTGTGTGTGTTTTAACAGTCCCTTTATAACTAACTCTTTGGTGTGAATTTTCTATCAGTCTACCTATTTACGAGTATCTTTGTCCTGTCTGTCTGTCTGTCTGTTTGTTTGTCCGGATGTCTGTCTACATGGAAATAGTAATCAGTGCCATTACTACTACTGTTGTTGTTGTTGTTGTTTTTTGCTGCTACTACTACTACTACTACTACTACTACTACTACTACTCTTCACTGTAATGGCAGCAGCACCAACAACAATAACAAGAACAACAACAGTCTTTCACAACGTTCAATTAATTAATTTTCCCGGACAGGTATATCAGAAAGCTACTGCAAGGGAAATACTACGCTGTTACATTGTCTGCTTGTCTGTCTGTCTGCCTGTTTGTATGTCTGTCTGTATGTCTGTTTGTTCGGTTGTTCATTTTCCAGAGTTTCTCTTTTTTATATCTGAATGTGTGTGTGTATGTGTGTGTGTGTGTGTGTGTGTGTGTGTGTGTGTGTGTGTGTGTGTGTGTGTGTATTTCTCTCTTTCCTATTCTCTGTGCCAGTTTGTTTGTCTGTCTGTCTGTCTGTGTATCTAATCTCTCTCTCTCTCTCTCTCTCATCCTCTCTCTCTCTCTCTCTCTCTCTCTCTCTCTCTCTCTCTCTCTCTCTCTCTCTCCACCAACACCCCCCCCCCCCACACACACACACTACCCACATTAAACCCATCAACAGTAGTATCGAGCGAAACTTCCTGAGAAAATAAGACACAACTCCAAGTCCTCTGTTGATTTACTACGTTCTTTCTAACACTGGCAGTCTTGGTGGAGAGAAACTTGGCCAGATCTTTCAAACACTCGTACAGAGGCGCGGAGGATGAAGGGAAAGAGACGTGAAGAAGGGAGAAGGCGGGAAAAAGGAAGGAAGGAAGGAAGGAAGGAAGGAAGGAAGGAAGGAAGAAAAGGACGGGGGACTAGTGAAATAAAAAGTGGTGGGTACAGATTTAATGAAGAATGAATTGAATAGGGAAAAGAAAATGGGAGAGATGAGGGAGGAAGAAAGAGAGAGGAGAGTGGAAGAGGAAAGTAGGGGTGGATGAACAAGAGAGAAAGAAGGGTGGAAGATGGAAGGAGGGAGGGAAAAGCAGAGAGAAGGGAAGGTGGAAAAGGGAGGGAGAGAGGGACAATGAGAAGGGAGGGAGGGAAGGAAAGAGGGAAGGAGGGATAAGCTTGGGAATAAACGGTAGAATTTCCTGAAGAGAATGTGTTGTGAGATGTTGATTCTTACATTAGCTTCACATTTTTATCACCAACTTCGCCGGAAATGAGAGAGAGAGGGAGAGAGAGAGAGAGAGAGAGAGAGAGAGAGAGAGAGAGAGAGAGAGAGAGAGAGAGAGTGTTTTAGTGTGGTGATAGACGGCCCCAGAAATAGTGTAAGCCTCCTCCATCCATCCCTCCATCCTTCCCTCCCTCCCTCCTTCCCTCGCTCCCTTCCCTTCTCTTCCCATTTGCCTGCGCGGATCAGCTCACCTGACCCGCGTCCCTCGCCACCAACGGGGTTTAAATTAAGGTTACTTTACCGTTGTCTTTTCCCTCAAATGCAAATTAGAGACGCAATCTGCCGCGTTATGATGGAAGCAGAGGTCGGGGGAATGTTATTTTATTGTTTGAATTGTTGTTGTTTTTTTTGTGGTTTTCCATGGTTTAGGAATTGTTTTTCTTTGTTTTTTGTTTTGTTTTGTCTCTTGTTTAGTTATTTATTTTTCATTCTTTTATTGTTCTATAAATTGTTTCTCTGCGTAAAGAAAAAAATGCTTGCGGTTTAGTTTGGTATTTCTAGTGCGTTCTTGTTCTTGTTGTTCTTGTTCTTGTTCTTGTTCTTCTTCATTTCCTTCTTTCTTTTTTTTTTCGTGTGATATTCATTTACGCTATTTGCATAATTTGGCCTCTTTCTTATTTTCTGTTATTAAGTTCTCTTTGTTGTCCTTTTTTTCTGATTTAATTATTCATGTCTTAGTTTTTTGCATGTCTTAGTTTTTGCATTACTCTTTTCCCTCCCCTTTTTTTTTTCACGAATCTACTTTAAAGAATCCTAATGTTTTTTTCACTCTCTAAATTAGTATCAATTTATTTTCCTTGTTGCTATTTTTACACAAGATTTTCCTTTATTAATGTCCTAATTCTTGTTTTCGTTCGTGCCTTACAACTTTTTTTTTAACGAATTTTCTTTTAAAAATCTTGAGTCTTTTCACTCTCTAAATTCACCTTGATATCTTTTTCTGGTGTTACTTTTCCTTTATGTTTTCCTTTATTCATGTTCTAGTTCTTGATTTCAGTTTTGCTTTCCTCTTTTAGAACGAATCTACTTTAAAAATCGTCGTCTCTTTCATATTCTGAATTCACCTTGACATCTCTCTTTTTCACACTAGATTTTCATTCACGTCACTTCACTTTCTTTTATCTAACGAGTCTCCTTTTGAAAATTCTAGTCCTTTCACTCTTTAAACTCACCTTAATACATGTTTTGCTGTTATTTTATCCACCAGATTTTCCCTTTCTCTCCTCATGCTGCACGGAACCTAACCTACTTCACGGGTGTTTTTTCCTGCCTCCCCTCGGCCGCCTCGCCTCCCAGCCACCGACATACATACGTAGGCAAGACACGTCCCACCGCAGGCCTTCCTCCTTCCTCCCTCCATTCTTTAACATTTCCCGGAGGTAAACGTCGTTATAATGATTTTCTACTAGTGTTCTTCTTTTAGGGGAGGGGAGGGGAGGTGACTTTTCTTTTTGTCTGTTTTGTCTGTGCGTGTTTTTTTTTTTTTTTGTGTGTGTAGAGGAAGAAGGGTGTATGTTTGTGTGTTGTAAAGTGGTGTGATGTGGTGAGATGTTGCTCTCTCTCTCTCTCTCTCTCTCTCTCTCTCTCTCTCTCTCTCTCTCTCCTCTCTCTCTCTCTCTCTCTCTCTCTCTCTCTCAGCAACAACAACAACAACAACAACAACAACAACAACAACAACAGTAATAATAACAATAACGTATACCATAAAGACAAATATTCGTAGTGATGCCTCCTACCTAAGTCGAACTCTCGCGGGAAGGCGTCAGTGCCAGCTCGCCACACTGAGGTCTAGAAGGCGCTTATTCCTCATCCGAACCTCACCCTCATCTCAGCGTGGGCGGCTGTGGCTTCAATCTATAGCGGCACAGAGCAGGTGACAGATAGTATACTGTATACGTGGCGAGGTGGCACTGACGCTCTCTCGCGGGGGTTCGACTTTGACTAGGAGGTAATAATAATGGTGACGAAGATATTAGTGAGAATGACGATATTGTTATTGTTGTTATTGTTGTGAGTGTTGGAGGTGAGTTGGTGGTGGGCAGACGAAAGCAGAGCAACACGTCACTCCACACACGGGGCACCATCGACTCACAGGAAGTATTTCACGGAATTTCAAAGTTACTGCGCATTGTGACATGGAAGCAACACTCAGAATATTGCATTTATACCCTAATCCTTCAAGAGAGAGAGATAGATAGATAGATAGATAGATAGATAGATAGATAGATAGAGAGAGAGAGAGAGAGAGAGAGAGAGAGAGAGAGAGAGAGAGAGAGAGAGAGAGAGAGAGAGAGAGAGAGAGAGAGAGAGAGAGAGAGAGAGAGAGAGAGAGAGAGGGGTTGAGGAGGGAATAAAGAAAATACAACTAGACACATTCCAGGTATAGTAAACATTTTGCCTATCACAGGAATGCGGCGCTGGTGACACGAAGTTCCTCCACGTCACGTCTACTTATCAGAAAGGTAAAGGTTAGAAGAAGAAGAAGAAGAAGAAGAAGAAGAAGAAGAAGAAGAAGAAGAAGAAGAAGAAGAAGAAGAAGAAGAAGAAGAAGAAGAAGAAGAAGAAGAAGAAGAAGAAGAAGAAGAAGAAGAAGAAGAAGAAGAAGAAGAAGAAGAAGAAGAAGAAGAAGAAGAAGAAGAAGAAGGAGAAGAAGAAGTTTGAGGACAATTATCAAAGTCCCAGCAGGTAACTTGATGCTTCTGTAAAAACTTTAGTATTCGTAGATCTGTGAATAGTGAGTGAATGAATGAGTGGTTGGGAGGAATGTGTAATGCCAAGGTGAACACATCTTAATGAAACTCAAGCGGGAAAAAGGCCTTATTTGCGAAAGTTGTATCGTAAGTCGTAGAAAGAGTTTAGTGAACATTACTCCTTAACACGCACGTCTACACACACACACACACACACACACACACACACACACACACACACACACGAGAACTCAAAAGATCAAAGCAAAAGGCAAAATCACAAGAGAAAACTTTCACAATAAAATAATAACAATAAAAGAAATCAATAACGACTAATTAAAAAAGTTTACTGGCACGCATTCACAAGTTCTGAGTCTCGATCACTTTCTTTCCTAAAAAATTCAGAGGTCATACAAAACTTCAAGGAACGACAACAACTACGCGAACTCTTAACTTCTGTATGAGATAAATCCCCAAGAAGAGAGAGAGAGAGAGAGAGAGAGAGAGAGAGAGAGAGAGAGAGAGAGAGAGAGAGAGAGAGAGAGAGAGAGAGAGAGAGAGAGAGAGAGACTGCCAAGATTGTGATACAGGTCAATATAGTCTTTGGAAGATTATCGAATACTGCAAAGGTTAAGATGAGAAGGTTCCGGGCCGTTGAGAACACCTAAGTTGCCTTGATTCGATGCTCCACCCACGGGGCAAAAAATGACCAGGCAGATACAGAGGTAGACGAAGATACGAGCGTCTTCAAGTGGGGAAGCAGAATGAATGGTGCTGGAAAAAACAAAGCAAAACAAAACTATGCACTGGAGTGATAATAAGCCGTGATATCTTTATGGCAAAAGTACTAGGGCCGCAAAACTTCAGATCAATATCGAGAGGGACGGGAAAATCTGCGGCCTAAATGAATAGGGACGGGAAGACTTTGTCAAGACTACTTTGGCCGGAAAATTTTATGGTAAAATTGCTAGGACCGAGAGAACTTTAGGTCAAGAATTTCTACTAGGGCGGAAAAGTTTAGACTGGAATAACTAGAGACGGAAAAAAGTTTAGCGTAAAATTACGAGTGCCGAGAAAACAAAGTTAGAGAGTATGCCCCAAACTCTATCTGAAGTTTAAGTGGCGAAAAAACCTTAAAATGTATGTATATAGGAAGTGCGCAGGAAGTTCACTGTGCGCAGGATGTAATATCTAACTTTCGTTCACCACCACAGAAAATGAAGAGGACTGAAAAAAAACGTACTCTAGAGTATGTGAGAAACCTTAAAACGAAAAAAGAAAAAAATAAAGTAATTAAAAGCGGAGTATCTAAACGAGTGTGTATATGTGTGTGTGTGTGTGTGTGTGTGTGTGTGTGTGTGTGTGGGTAAGCACCAACCAGTACGTATTGAACCATGGCTGAAGTGTCCCTTGATGTGTTCCTTGCCTTTGCCTGCCGATGCCAAGAAGGAGAAACTAAGAATTAATATAAATGGCCTTCCCAGTGCGCTGTGGACAGGGCACGTGAGATTAAGGCGGCCGTGGTGGAATAGCACTTGAATTGTGAGATTGCCTTGCTTTTTGGTACAGCACTGAGAGAGAGAGAGAGAGAGAGAGAGAGAGAGAGAGAGAGAGAGAGAGAGAGAGAGAGAGAGAGAGAGAGAGAGAGAGAGAGAGAGAATGTGTTTCCCATAACTACATACGCTCACACTTCTGATAATTCTTAAGCCCCTCTCTCTCTCTCTCTCTCTCTCTCTCTCTCTCTCTCTCTCTCTCTCTCTCTCTCTCTCTCTCTCTCTCTCTCTCTCTCTTGCCCCACCCTCCTTACTATCACTCGGTTTCGTGATAAGAGCTTGCTTGGTTCATGGGCGGGGTTGGGTGGGACGGGGTGGGGCGGGGCGAGATGGGGTGGGGTGGGGCGGGGAAGGAGGATGGACATCTTAACAGGTGAGGAAGGAGATAAGAGGAGGAAGAAGAAGGGTGATCAATGAGAGCATGTTTATAAATATATTTCCTCTCTTTCTCTCTCTCTCTCTCTCTCTCTCTCTCTCTCTCTCTCTCTCTCTCTCTCTCTCTCTCTCTCTCTCTCTCTCTCTCTCTCTCTCTCTCTCTCTCTCTCTCTCTCTCTCTCTCTCTCTCTCCCGCGCATTATTTAGAGCCAGTGCTCCGAGCTAAAGGGAATAGTCGAAACTAGACTTCTCTCTCTCTCTCTCTCTCTCTCTCTCTCTCTCTCTCTCTCTCTCTCTCTAGTCTCGCACTGTCAATTTTCTCCCAGCAACTTTCTCTTTATCGATCTCTTCACTGTGTACTGTGTGTGTGTGTGTGTGTGTGTGTGTGTGTGTGTGTGTGTGTGTGTGTGTGTGTGTGTGTGTGTGTGCGCGCGCGCGCTTGTGTTAGTATTTCCAAGGCAAACCTCCCTATGTACCTCATCTCTCTCTCTCTCTCTCTCTCTCTCTCTCTCTCTCTCTCTCTCTCTCTCTCTCTCTTTCTCGAACTGTCCCTAGAGTCATCCATTTTTCTTTTCTCTCCCTTCTCTAATTTTTCGAATCTTTTGTTCTTCCTCAGTTCCTCCCTCCCTTCCTCCCCTCTTTTTTTCCCTCCACTTTCTCTCCCTCTTTCTCTTTCCCATTCCTGCTTCCTTTTCTTCAGCAATCTCTTACCTCTCCTCTTTTCTTTCCTTCCCTCATTTCGTCACTAGTTCGTTTCTCCTATTTCTCTTCCTCTCTCTCAAACCTGCCTCACATTTTCTGCTTTTACTCTCTCTCTCTCTCTCTCTCTCTCTCTCTCTCTCTCTCTCTCTCTCTCTCTCTCTCTCTCTCTCTCTCTCTCTCTCTCTCTCCGGGTCTTATTGCGTCATCGATCACTGGCCTCCTCGCTGCTGCCTACTCCTTAATGCATGACCCCCGTTCGATACCCTCAGGCCTGGGCGGGTCGGCGGGGGTCAGCAGGAGTCAGAAGCGCTGATCCTGGAGAGCGTGGAGCGGCAATGGGGCTAAACGAGGCGAGGAGGGGGAGGATTATATCACAGGTGAGGTCAGGTGAGGCGAGGAATGCAGTGAAAAGGGGAGGGGGTGTTTGTGTGACCCAGTGGCGGTATCGACCTTGTGTGTTTGGATAATGTGTTTGCTCGGGGGACTTCTGAAGCTGCTGCACCAGTGAGGTTAGTGTTGGCAGTGTTAGTAGTGGTTGTGTTGCTTCATCCCCTCACGTAATACTCATAGCTGGTAGATGGGTAGTTTGGTGGATTTTTGATAGGTAAGCAGGGTACAGAGTGACTCCTGTAATGTCAGAATGTCCCAGCTTCTATTCAGTGTTTTCAATTAGTGTTGCTAGTGGACCGGTGCTTTTTTATTCTCTCTCCCACTTTCCCTCTCCCCTTCCCCGCAGTGTTGCCAGTATTGTTGGCTCGTCAAAATCTGGCTGGACCTGAGGCTTGTTGTGTAACTGTGTGTGTGTGTGTGTGTGTGTGTGTGTGTGTGTGTGTGTGTGTGTGTGTGTGTGTGTGTGTGTGTGTGTGTGTGTGTGTGTGTGTGTGTGTGTGTGTGTGTGTGTGTGTGTGTGTGTGTGTGTGTGTGTGTGTGTGTGCTCCCGTAATAACATCGTGATGAAACTTTTATGTATATTTGTATCCCTCTCTCTCTCTCTCTCTCTCTCTCTCTCTCTCTCTCTCTCTCTCTCTCTCTCTCTCTCTCTCTCTCTCTCTCAATATTAAAGTAAGCGCCTATATCACTTTGAGCCTCGCGGTTAGAAGATTGCGGTAACAGTCCGGCAGTCAAGGTTACCAAGATGTGTGCTGGAGTCCTCCAGTGCTGGAGGACATAAAAGGAAAGGAACACTTGCTTCTGTGCCGGTTCTACTTTCCGATTAATGTCCCTGGTGCTGAAATATGGGAACCACACACACACACACACACACACACACACACACACACACACACACACACACACACACACACACACACACACATACACACATTGACACGCAAACCGACGCTCACATTTATAATCAGACTTGTGAACAGTTCAGAACGAAATGGAAATCGATTGTGTTGCTTTTTTGTCTACATACTGCTTTAGGTGTATCGTATGAGAATTGATTCTCTTCTACATAATAGTGAATTGGAATCGATACTCATTCATGCATCAACTACATACGTGGACCGATTGATTTATTTAACAGGAGTTGATTCACTCTCGCACCCAGCACCCACTTACCTACCCCAACCCACCCACCAGTACCCACCCACCCAGTACCAATCCTCTCCCACACAATTGGAATCACTCTTTTAATCTTTACTGTATATTTATCGGTGAAAAAAGTACTTCAATAGCTTTAATATGTAATGCTAATACTATAATATGGTATGCCTGTATTATACATTATTTATATGATATACATACACAATGCACGGTATCTAACTGTATCTCTCATGTATTGAAGGGTTGTTGTTGTTGTTGTTAGGAAATTCATCCTATTTTATGTTGTTTTTCCTATGTTCATAATTCACAGTGCCAGTGCTAGCTAAATTTCCGGCAAACGTTTAATTACTGACAGGGAAGAAGAAAAAAAAAAGAAAGAAAGAAAAAAAGAAAGAAAGATAAAAATAAGAAAAAGAAAAGTATAATAATTTCTCACCGTCAAAGTTCACAAAAAGAAATAGAAAAAATAAATAAAAAACTATCGCCTATCGTCTTGTATTCTCCGCCGCCCTTGTTACGATTCCTGTTGTTCTTTTGAGTTAATTGTCGCCTTCATCGTAACACATTTATTATTTACGTGCCTCTTCATATCATTCACGGCATGATACTCAACTTCGTCCTCCCTACAGGCGCGTTTCTTTCCATCACAGCCACCATCACTTATTCATGTGCCTCGTCTGACTACTAGGGACAGGGGAGAGAGAGAGAGAGAGAGAGAGAGAGAGAGAGAGAGAGAGAGAGAGAGAGAGAGAGAGAGAGAGAGAGAGAGAGAGAGAGAGAGAGAGAGAGGCGTTTAAGTGCACTAAATTAGCAAACATAAAGCGGCTCGTGTTGCCAAAATACACCCGCAAGCACTGAAATAGAGTCAGCAATGGTTTCAGTAATTGGAGTCTGTATGGTTGCAACATGAGAAATGGAGCAGAAAAAATTTCCATAATCAAGCGTAATTTTTTGTTTTGAGGCGAACTCTAAATAGCCATTTGTAATTAACGAACTGACAAGTTTTATCTTCTTTTCCGTCGTGATGCTTTAAAAAATTATCGTATTTTTTCCAGCATTTGCAGAGTGTGTTGATGCCGATCTCTTGTGTGGGACTGGGTGGAACAAGTGACTCACGGAGGAGCAACTCACGGAGGAGTAATGACACGCCCGTGGGTAATACTCTAAAGATAATAATGGCTGACTGAGAACTGGCTAAGGTAGACAAGTTCGTAAGGCAGAAATTATACTTTACGATATTTGAAATTTCACAGAAATCTTGTGTGTCTAAAGATGAATCGAGTAAATTCAATTCAACAGTTGTGCCACTAAGGCGGAATTGAATCCGATCAGTATTTTGTGAATCCGAATCGGAATCCAAACCACTATTTTAGGACGAGAGAAATCAGAATCGAATCAATTCACAATCCGGTGAATCGTTTACAAGCGTGTCCATAATGCAGGCGGCAGTGTGGCGTGATGCTCCTGCCGCGGCCTGCAGCACAAGTGTAGGCTGACGCACATGTGTACACCGCCGCGGGAGTCGTGTGTACTTTGTATGATGCACATGGAATGTTCCTGTGAAGATCTTGTGACGGTTGTGTGATGGTCATGTGAAGGTCGTGTGAAGTCGAGTGACAGTCGTGTGATGGTCGAGTGACAGTCGAGTGACGGTCGTATGATGGTCGAGTGATGGTCGAGTGACGGTCAAATGACGAGGGCAGAAACGCACCGAGGGAAGCTCTGAATTTATAACAAGACCAATACGCCTAACTTGTGTTGCCTTTTGTTCCGCTCCCTTTCTCTGCCTTTCCTTCTCTCCTCTTCTCTTCCCCTCCCTTTAATTTTTATTTTCTTTCCTTCTCGTCCCTTTCCTTGTCTTCTTTCCCATCGATTTCCTTCCGGTAACTTTATATTTTCTTACTTAATTTCATTTTAGTTTTATTTTTCCCCAATACCTTTCCCTCCGCTCCATTCTTACTCTTCCTTCCCCTACCATTCTCTCCCCTCCTACTAAATCCCCTCCATATTACATTTCCCTTAAAACCCTCTTAATATTCTCTCTCTTCTCTATTTTCATATACCCTTCCCTCACCTGTCCTCTCTCTCTCTCTCTCTCTCTCTCTCTCTCTCTCTCTCTCTCTCTCTCTCTCTCTCTCTCTCTCTCTCTCTCTCTCTCTCTCTCTCTCTCTCTCTCTCTCTCTCTCTCTCTCTCTTCCTTCACTTCACCTTCTCACTTTCCTTTACATTTGCATTCTCAAGTTTCCTGCTTTCACAACAGTTTCCTTCTTCCTCCTTCCTTGCTTTTCTCTCTTAAATTTTCATTTTCCTTATTTGATTTTCACTCCATTTCGCGGTTCCCCCTTCCCACCCTCTCTTTCTCTCTTTCTGTCTCTGTCTCTCTCTCGGTACTACAAAGGCCCAGTGGTCAACGTTCGCCCTTAACAGAGTAGGGAAGGAACGACAGGAAGGAACGAGGGCTTGGAAACTTAAACTATATATAACACTGGTGAGTACAGAGTATGGATTGGGTAATGGACGGCAGGCAAGGGGAGGTTATAAGAGTGTGTGGTGGGTAGATAAGAGAACGCACGTATATATGAAGGCACGAGTTTCCTGACTGAAAAAAAAAAGATAAAGAAATATGAGCAGTGTTATCTTTTGTTTTAGTGTTTTGAATTGAAATGATGAGGGTGGTGGTGGTGGTGGTGGTGGTGGTGGGAATGATGATGATAGACGCGAGTGAGAAGGAAGAGGAAGGAAAGTTTAGAGAAGGATTTGGAAAAGAAAGAAAGATTAAGAGTTGGAGGATCGATCGGAAGGAAGAGGAAGGGAAGGAGGAGGCGGATCAAGATTAGGTTAAGGATTAGATGGATTAAGATTTGCAGGAGAGAGGTGAATGAGATGATGATGATGATGATGATGATGATGATGATGATGATGATGATGATGATGGTGGTGGTGGAGAAGGTGGTGGTGGTGGTGGAGGAGAATGAGGAGGAGGAGGAGGAGGAGGAGGAGGAGGAGGAGGAGGAGGAGGAGGAGGAGGAGG
>NC_087151.1:26073520-26078520 GCF_035594125.1 Scylla paramamosain | reverse complement strand
GTAGAGATTAGTGAATATAAGATGCAATATTTAGAGAGAGAGAGAGAGAGAGAGAGAGAGAGAGAGAGAGAGAGAGAGAGAGAGAGAGAGAGAGAGAGAGAGAGAGAGAGAGAGAGAATCTTTGAGTAGCTCGTTTGTATGCCTCTCTCTCTCTCTCTCTCTCTCTCTCTCTCTCTCTCTCTCTCTCTCTCTCTCTCTCTCTGTGTGTGTGTGTGTGTGTGTGTGTGTGTGTGTGTGTCGATGAGCGTACTGTATAGGTTTTTACCTATAGTCTCGGCCTGGTCTGCTTCTCTGCTTCATTTCCCACACACACTCGGCACAGCATCAACCTCTACTGGTCTCTCGGTAAGTGCTGTCAACTGCTGGCGTATCACTTGGCTCCGTTGATTCTTTATATTTAGTCCTATTTCGTTGTTTTCATTCCCCGTCTTAATTTAACATATTTTCTCACTTCACTTCGTCTAAAATGCACTTAGTTGTTAGGTATGTTATGCGAGTACCTATCAGACAAACACTATAAACATCACATTCACTGCCTCTCTCTGTCTCTCTGCGTCTCTCCCGTCCCGAGCCATGGCGGAAGACTCGCTCTCCTGTACGTACGTTTGAATCCATCGCGAACTCACGGCACAGAAAACACGACTCGGCGGCCGGCAAAGGGAGTGCACAGGAGAGAAAATAGGAGTGTAGGAAAGGGGTTGAAATTCCCTCTTCCTTTTTATCCCATCCGTGGCGCCGTGCGGGAATTCAACCTCTGGTTTACATTCACGCCGTAAACGAATCTTGTGGCAAAGGTCTCGTGGGGTGCTGGGGAAGATGAGCTAATAATTTGTCGAGGATATACACACGAACAGTCACGCGTCGGTGTCACGTTCACCAAGGATAGGGAGCTGTGTGTGTGTGTGTGTGGCGGGCAGGGTGTGTGTACACGTGGTAGCGTCCATGTGTCAGTGCCGAGCTAAGTTTCGAAGCATCAGCACATGGAATTTGAAGCACGATTGGTGACGAGGTAATGAAGAGAGCGCGCTTGTTGCCGGATTAATGTGTTACCGACGATGAGCGCAGGACAATGGGGGTCAACAGAAGCTCATTGTTATTATACACCCTCAAGCCGGCGCACTCTGAAGCGCCTTACCGGTATCTGCTTTCTGGCATGGTATGAGTTAGCCATTCCATTGAGATATGAAACCTCGACGAATAGAGTAGCCTTTCAATAATGTCTGTGCATTATAGAGGAACACTGAGCATAATTCCTCATTCTCTTCCCTCATGTTTTATGGTCGCCTGTGTAATGAGGCGGCTCGTACACGCACCCAATGACCCTGCATGTGTATGTGTGTGTGTGTGTGTGTGTGTGTGCAAAAAAAGTATCACTATGCATTTCACTATCGCGGAAATTGCAGCGTCGCCATCAAAGGCAGTGACGGCAACATGATTATTTGAAGTGACATGGTACACGTGTGCCAGAAAATTCTACTTCAAAAGGTCATTCTTTCTTTAGACTCGTGGGTGGCGGTCCCGCGACATTCACTCCAGTAACTCAAGCTGACATAAAAAAAGAAGTACTTGTGGAGGGCACTCTGGTGTTAGGACAAAAGACTAACGCCTCGCTAAACACGCACATATTCTTTGGGAGTGCACGGAAACCAGTAACATACCTCTCCTCTTCTACCACACCATCCCTCTCCCTCCCTCTCTCCCTCCCTCTCTGTATTTCTCTTTCATCATCTCAGTGACCCTTCCGGACTACTGAGCCAGCACATTCCCTTCGCCTCAGTCCTAAGAGGGGAAAAATAGACACCGAGAAATCCCTCCTTGCATGATTTCCTTTAATATTTTCTCGTTCCTCCCTTTTTGCGAGTCTTTGACCTGCCACTTTCTCTTTTCCACCTTTTTCCCCAGAACCGCCAGGTGCACGCAGCGGCGGGAGGAGGTGGGTCGGAATGAAGATCAGAAGGAAAAGGAGCAGAAGGGAGAGGAGGAGGAGGAGGAGGAGGAGGAGGAGGAGGAGGAGGAGGAGGAGGAGCTTCGGACGATAGTGGAATGACTGTCAGAGAAGGACAGGGCAACACGGCGGACAGACAGACAGACAAGTTTTCGTGCACGGTCTTGAAACTGACAAGCAGGGGAGGAGGAGGAGGAGGAGGAGGAAGAGAGGCGGCAAAGTAGCCTCGTTGGGACCTTCATGGAGGAAGAGGAGGAAGGAAGGGGGAAAAGCTGGAGGAGGAGTAGGAGGAGGAGGAGGAAGAAGGAGAGAGCGGGAGGATGGATGTGTGGGAGAGGGAAGGCAGCGGAGCAGGGTTTCCAGGGACGAGAGTGTTATGTAGTTTGTGTGTTGATCGACCTTGTCTTACGGAAGCAACACCGAGCAGGGGTGAGAGTTAGGAAGTTGATGAATAGTGCCACAGAGAGGAGGCGGTGTGGGTCACTTCCGCACTTCGCCAGGCTTTCTGAGGGTCTGGGTATTATTGCGTTACCTAGCTGGCTTTGTGACCGCGTCTTTCCCAACCAGGAAGACAAGGGAGGAGCACCGAGTCCGCCGGTGACGTCAGAGAACGTGGCAAGGAGGGCGAGGGGCGGAGATGGGTGTGTCTAGCGGTAAGGAGGCGCGCAGGAGCCACATGAAGGAACAGGTCGAGGGGGGAAGCGCCAGGCTGGCAGTCAGTTAGTGAAGCAATTAATTAGTTAAGTCAATCTCACCTCTTCTAAGTAACACGGAGAGAGAAGAGAAAGGGACAAACGGGGAGGCAGAGGAGGTCTGAGAGAGGACGAACAGTTAACACTTTCATTATCTACCAAATGCGATGATTGGCACTTACGTGAGCAGCAAATTGGAGGGGGACTGAAGCCTTCCCAAACAACCCAAAGTGGAATGATTGGAGCCAAAGTATCCAGGTGGTGATGGAATTACAAGAGTTGGCAGAAGGGAAAAGGGCAGGACGGCTTACTGGGAGGCTCGGCGGCCATTTGTAAACAGAAAAACACTCTCCGTTTTCTCCCATACGAACGCAAGTGTTAGAGAAAATGGGAAAAAACAAAATACAGGTGGTAAGCATAAGATTCCGATAAAAGGCAGTCCCGCGGCCATTTTTAAGTCCGTGGCGGAATTGTGGGAATTAAATGGAGCGCAACGCGAACACGAGTGGAGGAGATGGAGGAGGAATACAACGTGGAAGAGGAAGAGGAGGAGGAGGAGGAGAAGGAGGAGAAAGAAGAAGAGAAGAAGCATTAGTGAGTGAAAAAAGGCGTAAAGAAGGAGAAAAATAAAAAGAGAAGTGTTAGAGGTAGGAGGAAATCCTTCTGTGTGTGAGAGCTCCCCTTCCCTGGTCCTTTCTTTCTCTCTCTCTCTCTCTCTCTCTCTCTCTCTCTCTCTCTCTCTCTCTCTCTCTCTCTCTCTCTCTCTCTCTCTCTCTCTCTCTCTCTCTCTCTCTCTCTCTCTCTCTCTCTCTCACACACACACACACACACACACACACACACACACACACACACACACACACACGTCCCCTCAGCCTTTTCCTACCTGTCGCAGGCTATAGCAGTGACATGTTTTCTGCCTTACCACCATTCCCTTCCCTTCCCTGCCCGCCACACACACACACACACACACACACACACACACACACACACACACACACACACACACACACACACACACAGACAGACAAGGGAGCGCACATAGACTGAACTACCTGACGTTTGCAGTAAAAATAATACTCGTTTGTAAATCCAGCTATTACTTACTAATTTGAGAGAGAGAGAGAGAGAGAGAGAGAGAGAGAGAGAGAGAGAGAGAGAGAGAGAGAGAGAGAGAGAGAGAATCACGGAATGTCAGTCATCAGCGGTTGGTCACCTTGGGCGCGGAATGCGGTGGTTTACGTGTTTCTCTTGTATTATTTAGGCTTGCATCTTTATTTAATACACCTTCAATGGCCTTCTGTATGTGTGTGTGTGTGTGTGTGTGTGTGTGTGTGTGTGTGTGTGTGTGTGTGTGTGTGTGTGTGTGTGTGTGTGTGTGTGTGTGTGTGTGTGTGTGCTTAGTCATATTTGCTTAGAGGCAGTATACAGGACCTGGCCTAAGCGTTTGGTCCTGTATCAGTGTGTGTGTGTGTGTGTGTGTGTGTGTGTGTGTGTGTGTGCGCGCGCGCGCTTATATTTACCTACTTGTAGTGTACGGGACCTGAACTTTACTCGTGTCGTTCTGTTTGCGTGCGTGCGTGTGCGTGTGTGCATATGCGGCAAGTGAATGTAGTTGCTTGAAGTTATTTGTACTATTTTTCCTTTATGTAAGAGAGGTTTGGCCAGTGACAACAGAAACTGAAAGAAAAGTCTACTGAAGACGTCAGTTCCTTAACAAGACGGTCTGTGGTGGTAGGTCTTGCTATGACATTGGGCCATATTCTGAAACACTTCTGGCCGCTCCTTCACTACTTCCAAAAGGCTCCAACTGAAGCTCCTCGGGTTTTAAAGAGTGTTTTTACAGTTCTAGTGACAGATTAACATAAGTTCTATATTATTCACAGGAGAAACACTATTGAGAACCCGCCTAATCGTCTCTGTGGCCTTTTGAAAATAGTCGTGGTGAGAGAGCATAGCGTTTCTGAATACGGGGCCTTGAAGGAAGAGGCGAGGCTACGGGGACCTAACAGGCTGTCACCTCCATGCTTCCTATCCTATCAGAGGACGCTGCACGGGCCTGACTACGTCCTCACCTTCCTCACACGAAAAATACCCCCCATTGAAACGCGTCTCATCAATCACCATTTCTTTAAAGTGACTCATACTTTGCACACTTATCTATCTTTTTTTTTTCTATTACGCCAAGATAATTTGTCTCTAAGGTACCAATGCATTAATCCTCAAATGAAATGCGTGCCATCAATCACCATTTTGAGTTCCTAACGTTTTTTTTTTTCTTTCTAACTCTCACAGTAGGTACGATAATATGTCTGTAGAGTACGATACGATACATCACTTCCTCCAGCCGATACATTGACACT
>NC_087151.1:26061020-26068520 GCF_035594125.1 Scylla paramamosain | reverse complement strand
GTCTGTGTTTCACTGTCTTTTTTTTTCCTCGTTTCGTAATCTTCCTCTAGTGTTTTGAATTCCTGGATGACCTTTGTGTTGCTGTGTTCCATGAATGTTACTTGTGCGTCTCGTGTTTCTCTCCTCTGCTTCCCTCTTGTTGCTCACTTTCTCTTATATTTCCTACGACAGACCGAATTCATTTCCTTGTCACTGTATCCCACCCCTACGCCCCAAACTCCGGCTCAGTCTGCTTTTTATTTATTATTTTTTCCAGTCTTCCTTCCTCGGGTTGCTGGGTGATGTTTTCCAGTTGCCTTCCCGTGTATTCTCCTCTCCTGTTCAAGTCCCCGCCGTGTCTTTGTCCTCTTGCTTTTTGTACGGATGCACCCCAATAATTTCTTTTAATGATATGTGTAAATTGGAGCCTCGTTGTCCTAAGTTTCGTTCATGTCTACCCTTCCGTGTTCTACTGTCCCGTTCAAGCCCCAGCCGTGTATTTGTCCTCTTTTTTTTCTTTTTTTTTCTTTTTTTTTTCTCTGCGGATAAGCCCCACTGACTCCTTTCAGCGATATGTGCAACTTGGAGCCTCGTGTTCTGTTTCGTTCATGTCCTCGTGCCCCTCGTGTCCTCAATCCTTTCACTGCTGGACAACTTTCCCATAAACACGTACAACGTTTTTAGACGCTGATTTTTGTACTACAGTCACTTCAGCTATTCTGTATCATAGAAAACACAAATGTAACCTATTTTATTTTTAAGAGTGTGTGTATGCAAACATTTCTTTCTACAGTGCTATGCATGTTAACGTACGTAAGGCGAACTCGGCAGTAAAATAAGCAACACCCTGGCTGCTATGAAATATCACTCTCAATAAAATGGTCTGGAGCAAAATGATAGCATGATTTCAAAGGACAACAAAGACAACAATGCGTGAACGCGAACTCAAATTCAGACGTTTAGTGTCTATCGTTAGTGGTATTTGTTTTGCTCCGTAAAGTCACCAAGAGTTACTGGAGTACTGTAACAAGTAGTCATACTGTTGATAGAGTCAAAAAGTAAAGTATTCATGTCTTTCACTGGTCAAATCTAGAACTGCTTATTTCTGTATCCCATGAGTATCGAACATCGAGACACCTACGTAACTGAATTGGCAAACTTTTTTTCTTGACTGACTTTTTTTTTTTTTTTTCGAATAGCGATAAGTTAAGTGAGTTTTCTCCTTCCATTTTGATGTCCTTGACAGATCACTTTGACACGAAGCAGAATGATAAAAAGCACTTTTGTTACTTCGTTTCAGTTGTCTGTGGCCTGATTCCTTCTCGTATGTCCATCTTGTTACAAACTCAAGTTTCTTGGTCCCATTCATGACCATAGTTCCCTTCATCGTTCCTCCGTTCACCTCATCCCTTGGCGGTGCTCATGTTCCTGACTGCCTCCGGTGTTCGTAAATTCCTCTTCGGTCATTATGTGTTGGTTATAGCTTTGGATATTGTTCTTTCTTAACCTGCTTTTCCTTAGTGTTCTCCCATCACAGTCTGCAGGTCTTGTGTCTGTCACGTACGGCAGCAACATAAGACAGACAGTGATGCGGTCCAGTTACTGCATTTAAGTATAAATAAAATAAATAATCTTAGAATCACGCCATCAAATGATTTAAAGCACTGTACCTAGATTTTAATCTGCAACTAAGATATAATGCATTATGGTAAGTATAGTCGAATCCATGTTTTTCATAGTGTTATGAAGTGTTCTTATTTTTAATGTCGTTGCCCATGATTTGACTCGAGTTGGGTTGCCTCGGAACTGTTACAGCAGTGATATTTATTCTTTCGTTCATAAACAAAAGTTCCACGCAACTTTTCCACGCCGCTTGGTCTTTCTTCCTTTCATGCCAGCCTGGATTGAGGAGAAAGGTGAGGAGAGAGAAGCTTTCGTCTTTACCATATGACATCTCTTTCTTTAAGTTATATAGTGCATCTTATCACACACACCTACATATCATCAGTCTGCTCCCTTTAGTTCCTTCTTTGTGAATTCGTAATGCACAGTCCCCACTAGCGCTGCGGCGCCGCGCCCCTCGCTGCCTTGCTGCAGGCCTGGCTTGGGGACAGTTATGAAGAGTTGGAACACTATTAAAGCTGATTTGGTTTATCTGGTCATTGAAATTAAATTGTAGATGGAAAGAAGTAACGACTTGTATTTGTTATCAAGGAACAAATAATGACTGATGACTGATTTGATATGAACTTGTGATTGTGAACTAACAAAATGATCTTTGCAGTGTACTGCGCACATTCATTATTTTGTAATGACTAACTTCTGTTATTTTCAAATAAACTGTAAAATACATGAGCAACTAACACAATGATATGAGAGACGTTAGTCATGTAACTTTATATATATATATATATATATATATATATATATATATATATATATATATATATATATATATATATATATATATATATATATATATATATATATATATATATATATATATATATATATATATATATATATATATATATATATATATATATATATATATATATGATAATGAATATCGCAATTTAATGGCAATCTAGGAGAACTAAACTGACTGTTCTGCCAGGAAGACGCAAAACTGTCTAAAAATGACATATCGTATTCCAGCCAGGTGTGATTGAAAATTACAACTTTGTGACAAATAACAAATACCGGAGGCGCGGTGCTGGTGTGTGGCGTCACTTGTGTGACGCGCTGCCAGGTCTTTCAGCAGCCTTGGGATCAACATACGCAAGCGTCCTGTCTGGCTCGCCTTGCTTTGTTGGTCTGTGATTGGCAGAACTAGTAATATATATATATATATATATATATATATATATATATATATATATATATATATATATATATATATATATATATATATACATATATATATACATATATATATATATATATATATATATATATATATATATATATATATATATATATATATATATATATATATATATATATATATATATATATATATATATATATATATATATATATATATATATATATATATATATATATATATATATATATATATATATATATAAGACAGTCTTATTTTTCTAATAAATAAATGAAAGATTGAAATTATTTTATAACTAAAAGTATGTTCATTGAAGAAAACTGAATTGAACTGAAATGGAATTGTGGAATTGAAAACCTTGACCTGGAAACTGAACAAGAATCAAGCATATCTTTTTAATTAATAAAATCAATCATATGACAGTGATTAACTCAAATTTCATTCTGAATAGAAATTAAACTGATGAAAACTAAGTGACCCTTTCTCTGGTCCAGTTCCTGCCACCCAATGCTCTCCCTTCTCCCGTCACTGTCTCTCTGTTGTGTTCCTTCTCGTTTCGCCTCTCCTCTCTGGCCGTGTCCTCTTCCTAGCGACTCCAGGGACTTCACGCCTCGCTGCCCCTCCCTTCCCCTCCTCCCGGCCCCTGCCTTCCCATCAACACCAACATGAAGAGCAAGAAGAAAAAACAGGGAGAAAAAACCTGTCGAACCTTCATCATCACGTTCATGTGCGCACACACACACACACACACACACACACACACACACACACACACACACACACACACACACACGCATACACACACACACACACACACACACACGTGCTTGTTCCGCTCATCCCATCAAATCAAGTTTCACGGCGACCAAACACCGACTGAGAGATCCCGCTGCTTGCCACTCACTCCGCTGCACTCGAACAGGTGATCCTCCTCATTCCACGCGCGCGCGCACACGCGCGCACACACACACACACACACACACACACACACACACACACACACACACACACACACACACACACACACACACACGTGCTTCTCTTCCCTGCATTGGGTCACCTTCATTAGCGCACCTGGACACCCGCGGCCCGTCAGGAAGAACACCTGAACACCTCCTTCCTCCCGCCCTCCACACCTGCCCCTCCCATGCAACCAATAAACACCTTCCACCTTATTGATTAGTGTGGCAGCTATTGTTCCTGGTGACGGGCGTGTAGGCGGCGGGTGGGGCGGCGGTGAGGGGCGGGAAGTGCTGGCTGCCGGTGACTGCTGGCGAGGCGGGAGGTGGGGCAGGTGAGGCAGGTGGTGGTGGGTGATGGATAACAATGTGTGTGTTACTCTACTCATCTGCTGGACTTCTCTCATTTGCTAAGACGATTATGTAATGAGGTGTTAGGGGGATATCTCTCTCTCTCTCTCTCTCTCTCTCTCTCTCTCTCTCTCTCTCTCTCTCTCTCTCTCTCATGCATACACGCATACTTTGGGTCCCGTTTTATAACCAGCTCATCAGTCTGTTCACAACACTCACACCTGAGCTATCGCCTCGACAACACTCCCGTCGCAGGACAACACCCGCGGCGTCGGCCTAGTTCATGTGGAAATCGCCCTTGAGGAGCCGCGTGAAGGTTTTTTTGAACTGCTGGTTGGCGAGAGCGTAGCAGAAGGGGTTGATTGGGCTGTTGGCATAACAAAGGAAGTAGAAAAACATGTAGACATGGGCGTTGGTGCACTGGCAGAAGGACTCCATGATGGCGATGATGTGGTAGGGCGTCCAGCAGGCCACGAAGGCGCCCATGATTACCGAGATGGTCTTCAGAGCCTTGTTGGCGCGGTTGTGTGATTTTGACTTCTTGTCTTTTTCGGTGTCTTTCTTCTTCTTTTTGAGGCGCATCTTCTTGCCGAGATTTCTGAGCACAGCCTTCTTCGGACGCGTCTTCTCGTCCACCTGAGAAGTCTCGGCGAAGCTGTCAGGCTCGATGCTGCTGTCCTGTCCTCGGCTGGGGGTGACAATGGCGTCTGTTTGAGGACCACCGTTGGCCGGGCAGCGGAAGCTCTCCACGCTATTAGACTCGCTGTCAGGCGCCAGGGAGACCACAGGGGGCGATAGGGTCAAGGTGGTGGTGGCAGTGTTGTCAGTGGCAGTTGTGGTGATGGTAGCGGGCGTGGCGCCGGCCTGTGGGGGTGAGACAGGGTTCACAGTGACACCCTCAGTGGGCGATGGGTGAGGGGGCAGCGGCGGGGTGGGCTCTGAGGCTGACGACTTGGGGAAGGAATGTAGTGACTCGGAGCCGTTGTATAGGGATCCGTTTCCGTTGACGGAGGCGATCGGCGTGGGCGTAACAGTGTTTGACGGAGAGGGGACCGCGGTGGGTGCGTCCAGACAGCGCGCCAAGTCATCAGCGGAAAGCGTGCCGTTCTGATGTGTCCAGCTGGACGATGGTGGAGTCTCCACCACTGGCGAGGGGACGACTACGGAGCTTTCATCCATGAACCTCATGTCGCTTGTGTCCATCGACATGACTGAGTCAGGGCCGGTGGGCGTGACGGCCTTCAGCTCTAGCGAGGTGGGACGTGACGGTGGTGGCGGCGGCGATGGAGTCGGGAAGTCAGCGAACATGGCTGGCGGCGCGATAGGCTCCAGGATGGAGGAGGTGGCGGGATTGAGAGGCGTCGAGGCCGCCAGGGGATGGATACCGAAGTGCACAGTGGAGGGTGGCGGCGGTGGTACGATGGGCAGCTCCCCCAGCAGGCTGAGGGGACGCGAGCCTGTCTGCGGCAGGTCTCCGTTGCCCCAGTGGCTGCTACTGAGCAGCGCCGCGGCAGAATCTGCCGGCACGGGCTGGATGGCAGGCTGCGTGAGGCGCGTGACGGTGGTGTCCACGTCCAGGAGGCAGCGGGCCGCCATCGCGGGCAGGCTGGGAGGCTGGACGGACGGCAGGGTAGAGGCCGGCTGGTCCATCTTGGCGAGGTTCTGGCTGCTGCATCGTTTCTCGTCCTCACTCTCAATGCCGCTACTTGATTTCTCAAAGTCCTTTTCCATGTTTTTGTTCTTTAAAAGGTCTGCCACATCTGTCAGTGTTTTGGAAGACGTCTTCTGGGAAGGGTCAGTGTCGTCAGCGGGCGGCGCCGTGCCGTCACCCTGAGGCTCAGGCTTGGGCTGGTCCTGACTGAAGAGGGTGCTCTGAGTTTTGGAGAGCGTCATACCACAGCCGCCCTCGCCTTTGCCGCCGTGGCCTGGTGGGGCGGCGCCGGCAGACTTGAGTACCGGTGCGGGGCTTGGTCTGGCACTGGCCGGCCCCAGGTTCATCATGGCCTGCGCCTGTTTCCTTTTTTCCCGCGCCTTCTTGGACATCTCGTAGGCGGTTTGGTAGATGCCTGCGTAGAGGATGAAGAGGACCACAAGAGGGATCCAGTAGTAGGCTACTATGAGAGACGTGTTGAAGACAGGGTCCTTGAGAAACTGTACCATGCACTGGCCGGGGCCGAGGTCACGATATCCAATAAAATGCTCCCACCCAAAAATGCTGACAAAAAAGAGCAGCGCCGGCACCACCCACGTCACCAGCACCATGATGATGACGCGGTTCTTGGTGCGCCAGGCGCGGTACTTGGCAGCGATCTTGACAGAGCAAAACCGGTCAATGGTGATGAGGAGGACCGTAAACTGTGACACCAGGCAGACGGTGTAGTCCACGGAGAGCCACAGGTCACATAGGATGGGGCCCAGGTCCCAGTAGCCCACCAGCACGTACACAGTGTAGAAGGGCATAGACACAGAGCCGATGAGGATATCCGTGACGGCCAGGGACGCCAGGAAGTAGTTGGAGGGCTGCCGGATGGCTCTTTCACAGAAGAAGGCCATGAGCACAAGGATGTTGCCCACGACGGTGATGGCGATGCACAGACTCAGGCACACCCCAATGAACACGGTCGACGGGAGGCTGAAAGGCGGCGGGCTGTCAAAGATGGAGGTGTGGTTTTCGCTGACACACACGGCCGACCCGTTAGCGACGCAGGCTGCAGCGGCGGTGGCGATGGCGGTGGTGGCGGTGGAGGCGTTGTCTGAACCATAGGAAAGGTTACTGGAAGGGGAACCGTCCATCCAGTCCTGGAAGGTCCCGCTGGCTGCCTCCTCCAGCCATTCGCCGTCCTCTACGTCGTCCCCTGCAGGCGGCGGGCTGAGCTTTACCTTCCACCTGGGGAGACAAGGAAGCGTTACACACCTCACGTGTAAGGGAACTCAGATTACCTATAAAACTGTACATCTACAGGGCAGTCAGGAGACACAATGTACCCGTATGTATATGATTTATACAATATAGCAAAGGGGAGACGACTATCTGAACATGGAGAGCATTGCGGCGGTGGTGTGAAGCCTTCTCCGTCACGTGTGGTGGGAGCAAGGCCGTGGTGGAGGGTGGCGGTGCACACACACATATAAAAAAAAGCGGATCAATATACAGGGTAATACGTGTACAGTCTGTGATCATGGTGGAGTAAAAACACGTAGAGCGGAGAGAGCGAGCAGGGCACACACGGTCCAGGGTGGCGCGGGCGTGGTGGCCAGGGTGACACTCATGCATCAGGGTGCGAGGGGAGGGGAGTGGCAGGCCTGAGGAGGGAGGCAAAGAGGTAAAGAGGGTGGAGTATTGTGGACCAGTTAGTGAAATGC
>NC_087151.1:26053520-26056020 GCF_035594125.1 Scylla paramamosain | reverse complement strand
GAGGTTAAGTGGGGAGTGAGGGCTTGTTATTCAGGGTGGGGAGTGTGAGTCAGGAGGTTGGTGAGGGTGGTGAGAGTGGTGAAAGTGACGGGGAGAGAGAGGTGCGTGTAACAGGAGTGACTGGAGTGTGTGGCGGTCTGAGTAGAGCAGGAGTGGAGGTGAAAGAATGCCTGCGTGGGAGAGGAAGGTGAGGACAGGTGACTGGAGTGTGAAGGATGAAATAGGAGTGAGTGAAGGAAGGCGATTAGGAGTGACTGGAAAGGGTAGGGATGTAAAGGAAGGAGTAGAGTTGAAGGGGAAGGGAAGGAATGACTGGAATAAGAAGATCAGGAGTGTGAAAACAGAGGGAAGAATAAGTGGAATAGAAAAAGAGTGGGAAAGAAAGAAGTTATAAGAATAAATTCATGACAACACCATAACAACAGGGTCATAAGGCGCTGTCTGGAGTGGTGGGGCAGAGTTACGTAAGGCAAGGAAGGGAGGGAAGAGCGAGGAGTGACTGAAGGATGAGGGAAGGACAGCCAGACGTGGTGAGGAAAGACAGGAGGAAGAGATGGGCCAGTAAGACACGATAAGGAGGAGATTCAGGAGAGATAATAAAAGAAAAAGGAAGAAGGGAGAGGAGGACGAGAAAGAAATGGTAGGAAGAGAGGACAGGAAGGAGAGAAGACAGGAGGATGAGTGTGCGGGACGGTCTGGTACAAGCTTGATGACAGGTGGGGCAAGGCGCGGCTAGGAAAGGGGAAGTGGGAGCGAAAGAGAGGGGGAAGACAGGGCGAGGGAAGGGGATGAGGGAAGTCGAGGAGAGTGGGGGCGTATCGTATCATATCTCCCTCATTACTTTGGCACACAAATGATGATTAACATAAATAATGATAACGAAAAGCGAAATTACCGGTAGCAATAAATACACATTCTTTCTTGACCTCCTTAGAAAACAGACACTCCCACACACACACACACACACACACACACACACACACACACACACACACACACAAACGAACAAACGAACGAAGGGGAATCAAGTTTATGCTCTTATCCTGCATATCATCCTCATCATCATCGTAGCCATCATAATCACCATCATCGACACCATCACCTGTTAACGGCAAAAGAGAGTAAACAAATAAGTTGAGTACGTGCGTGGAAGGAAGAGTAACAGACAAAATTCCATTGGAGCCAGGAGAGACAATAATAATCACCTGCAATATACGACAAAAGACAGAGAAAAAAAAAAAAAGAGTGAATAAGTGCGGTAAGACAGAGGAACAGCCAAATTTCCATCGAGGGAGAAGAGAGAGAGAATCACCTTTAATGGCACACCGAGATGGGTCAAATCAGCGAACAGCAAGGCAGGGAGCACAGAGCAGGCAACACGTCACACAGAACGACACTTAAGTCACTGGTGGAGGGAGGGAGGGAGGGAGGGAGAGAGGGAGGACGAAAGGGAGGGAGTTCATGGCAATTCATATAAAAAAAAAGAGAGGGAGAGAGAAAGGGAGGGAGGGACCTGATGGGCAGTGGGAGGAAACGGAGGCAAGGGAGGGAAGAGAGAGAGGGAAGTGCTTGATATTGTTGTTATTATTCTTGTTGTTATCTGTGGTGCATTATGGAGTGAAGGAAAGAAGGGGAGAAGAAAGGAAGGAAGGAGAAAAGGAAGGAGAGAAGGAAGGAGAGAAAGGAAGAGAAGGAAGATGAAAAAAAGTGAAAAAGATAATTCTGGTTAGAGATTATTAAGGCAATGGAATCTCTGAGGGGTGATCGAGAGAGAGAGAGAGAGAGAGAGAGAGAGAGAGAGAGAGAGAGAGAGAGAGAGAGAGAGAGAGAGAGAGAGAGAGAGAGAGAGAGAGAGAGAGAGAGAGAGAGAGAGAGAGAGAGAGAGAGAGAGAGAGAGAGAGAGAGATCAACATAAGCTCGTGATCCAAGACAAGTGTGAAAAAGAGAACATGAGCCAGAAGATCCCAGGAGGAGGAGGAGGAGGAGGAGGAGGAGGAGGAGGAGGAGGAGGAGGAGGAGGAGGAGGAGGAGGAGATGGACGAGAGGAGGCTGTGTAAGAAATGGGATACACACACTGACACACACACACACACACACACACACACACACACACACACACACACACACACACACACAAGCTACATGAAATAGTGGGCAAGGCGAGGGAGGGAGGGAGGGAGGGAGGGAGGGAACAACGCAGACAAACTCCATCAGATATTGTTAAGCTTGTGAGAGTGAAGACAAGAAGGAGAGGGGATGGGTTAGCATTGGCGGTGGTAGTAGTAGAAGTAGTATTGGTAGCATTGCTGGCAGTAGTAGTGGTAGTAGTGGTGGTGGCGGTAATTTCCAAGCCTGCGTAGAGGGAAGAGAAGAGGGGAGAAAAGAAAAGAGAGCAAGGGGAGTGGTGGTGGTGGTGGTGGCGGTGGTGGCGGTAAACATGGACTCCCTCTGGTGTTATTTATCTTTTGACACACACATTTTCCAGAGGCTTGCGGGTGGT
>NC_087151.1:26043520-26046020 GCF_035594125.1 Scylla paramamosain | reverse complement strand
TCTCTCTCTCTCTTGTATGGAGCTCTTAGTATCCTCATTGTTGTTCATAAATGCAATGGTAAATAAGAATACAGGAAAGGTACAAATGTTATGAAGTTTATATCGTTTCCATGGTGACTTGATATTCTGCTGATGGAAAACTTGAGGGTGTAAGAAAACAGGAAGACGGTGTAAGACAGGTAAGCATTCCACTGTGTTCAGCATTGTAATGGATGAAGGAGTTAGTGTACCGGTGAATTCTTGTATTACTAAGTCGAACTCATCAAATGTGGATGGTTAGGAACTGTTGTGTTTCGAGTTTGTGATTATCAGTGTGTGACGAGTGGATTATATAACTGTGGATGCTGGGTAACTTTTATATCAGTGATTTATTTGTAGGGAACGGAGACAAGAATGAGTATGTAGTCGTGTGGAGCCGAGGAGTCTTGGTGGCAAGGAATGTATACAGGCTTTAGGGGTTTGAGATGTGTGAGAAGAGCAGTGCCGGTAAGGAGACGGAAGACAGCCGAAGAAGTGACATTGGGATTGTGGCTGGAGGCAATAACTTAAGTGACAGGTAATATGCTCGTATTCTTATCTATTTTTTTGGTGTCTCATTAAAGGTATTTTCAAAGGCCACAGACATGATTAATTAGGTTCTTATGCAAGTTTTGTTCTCATTGACGATGCAGAACCCTTGATCATCACCAGAATCACGCAAACACCATTAAAGCGCCCAATAATATCCACTGCAACCTGTTAAGCGTTTCAAAATACTTGTCTCTATCACATAAGTGGCTCTGAGTACATTCCATTCAAGAGATCGAGAGGATTGTACCCAAACACAAGGATTATGATATATTAAACATCCCCTCCCCTCTCTCTCTCTCTCTCTCTCTCTCTCTCTGGTACACTCTCAATTTCCTCTGCTCTCCAGGAAGGAAGAGACCCGCCTGCCTTGTTTGTCCTGGGGATTAAAAGTACTTGTAGCTCGGCTTGTATTTCAGATTACAGCAGCGCCGCCATGTTTGTTGACGCCTCGGGTGCTGTCATCTGGCGGCCGCTGCTGCAAACACTACCACCACCACCACCGCCAACACCACCAAAACCACCTAAACTCTGCGATGCGATATTGTTATTTTGTCCTCTAACCATCACGCCTGTTGACTCTCGCTCTTATCGCCTTATTGTTCACAGATTGCCTTGTGGTTTACTTTTCTCGCTGTTTAATTAAATTCAGGTGTAAACTCTCCAGATGTCCCGTCTCTTAACCCGCCGCCTCAGGTACTGTGGGTGCACGAGCCCTTACTGTGTGTGTGTGTGTGTGTGTGTGTGTGTGTGTGTGTGTGTGTGTGTGTGTGTGTGTGTGTGTGTGTGTGTGTGTGTGTGTGTGTGTGTGTGTGTGTGTGTGTGTGTGTTTATGTAGGAAGGTTATGCAGTGCGCTGCTTGATTTGATTCCTTTTTCTTTCCTTGTGTTTGTTTTTATTTCTCCTCTTCCTCCTCCTCCTCCTGCTCCTGCTTCTCCTCCTCCTCCTGCTACACTTTCTAGTCTTCCTCCTGCTCCTCTTCCTCTTCCTCCTCTTTGTCTCCCTGGTGCAGCTATTACGCATCTCCGCGGCATTAAATAAGCTCAACGTATCTTGAATAACTTAATAACTTAATCTGTATTGATTAAAGGACGCTCAACTAAACTATCGTAAATAATGCAAGACACAAAATCGAACAACTTGTTAAACAACAGTTTGCTTAACTTTAAATTTAATAATAATGCAGTATTTGAAAGTCATTAAACTAGCCATGGCATAAAATAGTTACATTTCTGAGACTGAGATCAACTCGGGTACAAACAACACTGTCTATCTAATTAGGGTGTCATGGAAAATAATATTACTGTGGCACCGAAATCCCGGCCGACGGATTCCAATTAGACTTTCGAAAAATATTTGACAAGGTTATATATATATATATATATATATATATATATATATATATATATATATATATATATATATATATATATATATATATATATATATATATATATATATATATATATATATATATATATATATATATATATATATATATATATATATATATATATAAAGACTGCAAATTTATTCAGGGTAAGTCGCTCCTGTGTGTCACGGTGAGTACGTTGTGTTGCAGTGGCGGGCAGGCGTGTGGCTGACGAGTGGTGCACCTCAGTGGATGTGTGGCGACCTGCGCTTGGTGCGGTCTTGGTCATAGGTTGTTATCCTCTGGACTCGTACTGTATGCTTCCCCCAAGCCTGAGTCCTCTGATCCATTGACTGTCTCCCTTCATAAAAAGTTGACGGTTGATAGATTCTCAGCAGACCGGAGCACTTAAAATTGAGGAAAAGCGCTGGAGGTGAGTGTGTGTGTGTTACTCAACTTCTGCCCACGCACGCTTTACATTAGGGTCTCATGATACCGATCTTCTCCAAACATTTTAACCGACGACACCGAATAGCGTAGTGAAGCGACACACTCTGCAGA
>NC_087151.1:26036020-26041020 GCF_035594125.1 Scylla paramamosain | reverse complement strand
TACGAAATTTTTTCTCTTTCTGTCACACGTAATATACACTCCTCTCCTTCCTCTTCCTCCTCTTATTCCATCTCCACCTCCTTTGTCCTCCAGCCCTCCTCCTCTTCCTCCTGCTGCTGCTCCGGATCCTCTTTCTCCTCGTTCAGTAAAACCATTTCTAATGCCGTTTGTTCTTCAGGATTCCATATATACTTTTCCCCAAATTCTGGATGGTGTGTTGCCCTCGTCAGGAGTCACGGTAATGGACCTCTCTCTCTCTCTCTCTCTCTCTCTCTCTCTCTCTCTCTCTCTCTCTGAGGGTATTGTCGGCGTGGGCTTTATGGCTCGGGCGGGTACATTGCCTGTGAAAAATGGTATTTACTCTTGCATTTCTGTATTTTACGAGGCTATTCCAGTTACTCGCCAGCCTCTTAGCGGCGCGCGTCCCTCACCCCGGTGGCAGGCGCGTTACGACTCCCTGTTGGTGTTTATCCGGACGATTTGGCGCGACACTGTTTGCCGTGTTGCATATCACGGGTCGGTCTTTCCCTCTCATTTGATTTGCCGCCCTGCTCGCTTGTATGCTGCTGCTGCTGCTGCTGCTAGTGGAGGGTAGGTCAGGGTTTTATGCCTTGTGTTAGTGATTTCCTTCTTTCGCTTCCTTCTTTCGCTTTAAAGTCGATAAAATATATAATGACTATGTTTACTGTCTGTTTATGGTATTTTTTGAACATTTTTTCTTATTTCCTGCTTCCCTCTTCTACCAAAGCGTAATTTATTAGGCGATATACGCTTCATCAGATAGCGTGTTACATCACATATCATACACATATTCATCGTTATAGTGGCAGGCAAGGTGGTGCTGGAGGTGGTGGTGGTGGTGGTGGTGGTGGTTGCTTGTTGGTTAATCTTGCTGCCTTGCACATCAAACTGAGAGCCTTTGGTGTTATATCAGTGTGTGTGTGTGTGTGTGTGTGTGTGTGTGTGTGTGTGTGTGTGTGTGTGTGTGTGTGTGTGTGTGTGTGTGTGTGTGTGTGTGTGTGTGTGTGTTTACATATACTCGACTGCTATTTACCTAAAGTATAAAAGTGTTTACAGATGCATTTTAACATTTGTTCCTTCCTTGATTGCTTTTATTTTCTTTCGTTGCTTCCTCCCGTGCGACTGAATACAGGAAACAAGGGATACCATATATTGCCTTCCCACTTCAATACCTGCAGGGAAAAAAATGGAATATATTTGCAAAAAAACTCAATCTGGAATGTGCCTTTATTTTATTTACAGGACGAGAGAGAGAGAGAGAGAGAGAGAGAGAGAGAGAGAGAGAGAGAGAGAGAGAGAGAGAGAGAGAGAGAGAGAGAGAGAGAGAGAGAGAGAGAGAGAGAGAGAGAGAGAGAGAGAGAGTGTGTTTGTCACGGTTGAACAGCATAATCTTACTTGCTTATACGCTAAACGGATTTATTTATTTTATTTTATTTTATTTCATTTCATTTATCTATTTACTTTTTTTTTCAATATGCTGAACACGCGTACTGACTGGGTGGCGCAGGTGTGGAGTGGTGTTGTGTGGAGTGGTGCTGATAATAAATGGTGTAAGTACTCGTACTGAACAATGAAAGTGTGGAATAATGACGTGGAATGGTATGAGAGGGAAACGAAGCAGATGTGGAATTGTGGAAGTGCAGAACGAGACAGGTGGGGAGTGATAGAAATGTGGAATGATCGCAAAAATGAAATATGGAATGACGCAGAATGAGGGAGGTTGTGGAGTGACACATGCAAACTCACTCCTACCTGAACGAATAGGTTGCCTCAATTTGAAACTCGATATGTGACAGAAATGTGGAATAATCGCAAAAAATTAAATATGGAATGTTGTAGAATGAGGGAGGCGGTGGAGTGACACATGCAAACTCAATCCTACCTGAGCGAATAGGTTGCCTCAATTTGGAACTCGGATATCAGCCCTCAGTTTTGTCCAACACTATCCATCACAGCAACGGGTTCACTAATATGCAAAATCTTAAACGCTTCTTCTCAGTATTTTGTGATTACTAAGAATACGAGAATCTCAGCCTATATTTCTTGGTTATCACTCATATAGAAACAGGTTAACTGGTAGATAAATAATATAAAAAATTTCTTTACTTTTGAGACTCGCTTCCTCTCAGTATCTCATAAATAATGCAGCAAACGATTAATTTTTTTTTTTTTTTTTCTCTTGCATCATTAAAGACTTACTGACGCGACACATTTGTCCTCCCATGGTCGTTCTGTCTTCCTTCGAGCTACGTACATGCTTCCAATGCTGAACTAATTGGCTGCCCTCCGGTAGATACGCATAAAAAAAGTTCCGTGAAAAAATTCAACACATGACTGGATACAATTCTTTTCGGCAGTATCATCAATTAATAAGGCCATGATATAATTCTGAATATATATATTTTTATCTTTTTTTATTTTTTTTCACTTCCATTCGCTTCAGTTCGTTTGATTCGTACTGTATTTTTTTTTTATTAGCCATTTAATTCGATAGCAATTTTTTTTTTCATTATTATTATACGGCGTGCAATATTGGCGTTGATGGACACTTTTAGAGGCAACACTGAGGAGTAACATAACAATACAAGGAATTATTTAGACCAAAGAAAAAAAAAAGACAGAAAGAGACAGGCAGACAGACAACAAAACAAAGTAACAGACGGACGCACTGACAGATAAACAGTAGCGAACTGACACACAGACAAACATATGAAGTGACAAACGACAGCCAGATAAACACACACAATACAAGTACATATCAAACTTTACATTAGGAATATACAAAGAGAAAGAACGTCAGACTGAAATGAAAAATGAAGACACAAAAAACGCAGATAAACGAAATAATGAGACGCACAAATAATAATAATAGGAAGGCAGGGCAGCGTGTGGGACCAGAAGGAAACGGACAGGAAAGAATATGTAACAGGAGAATGAACAAGAAAGTAAATGAACGAGAGAAAGGAAGGAAGGAAGGAAGGAAGGAAGGAAGGAAGGAAGGAAGGAAGGAAGGAAGGAAGGAAGGAAGGAAGGAAGGAGGGAAGGAAGGAAAGAAGGAAGGAAGGCGGGAAGGAAGACAGGAAGGAAGGCGGGAAGGAAGACAGGAAGGAAGGCGGGAAGGAAAAAGAAAGGAAGGAAGGAAGGAAGGAAAGTAAAATAAATAAACAGAAAATAATAAAAAAATAAAAATGGAGAGAGGGGAAAAAGAAAGAAAGAAAGAAAGAAAGAAAGAAAGAAAGGAAGGAAGGAAGGAAGGAAGGAAGGAAGGAAGGAAGGAAGGAAGGAAAAAAATGAATAAAAAAGATAAAAAAACTAAGGAAAAATAAATTACTTGATTAATAAACAAACAAAAAACAAGAGAAAAAAACAATCAAAAGCAAATGAATTGAGAGAAAAAGCGAAACAATACAACAAAAAAAAAAAAAGATGGACAGAAACAAACACCAAAAACAAGAAACCAAAACACATACACAAAAAAAGGAAACAAAACAGAAGACAATAAATGAAAAAAAAAAAAAGTAAAGAACAAAATAAGGAAAACAAGCGGAGAGAAACACGTAAGACTGGAGCAACTCGCTGACAAATGACTTCTCCTCCTCCTCTTCCTCCTCCTCCTCCTCCTCCTCCTCCTCCTCCTCCTCCTTCTTCTCCTCCTCCTCCTCCTCCTCCTCCTCCTCCTCCTCCTCCTCCTCCTCCTCCTCCTCCTCCTCCTCCTCCTCCTCCACCTCCTCCAGGTGTCCCAGGAGCTTCCTTTCGTCGACACCTCTTAGGCCTTCTCATTAGCAACACTCATGAGCAGTCACCTGGTTGACGGAGGAGGAGGAGGAGGAGGAGTAGGGGGTGGGGAGGGATGGAGGGAGGGAGGGAGGGAGGGAGGAGGAGGAGGAGGAGGAGGAGGAAGAGGAGGAGGAGGAGGATACAATAAGTGCCTCCTCGCCTTTATTTTTCTCCCATTTTCCTTATTTTTCTTAAGACTAGTGTTGTGTGTGTGGTGGGGGGAGGAGAGAGAGAGAGAGAGAGAGAGAGAGAGAGAGAGAGAGAGAGAGAGAGAGAGAGAGAGAGAGAGAGAGAGAGAGAGAGAGAGAGAGAGAGAGAGAGAGAGAGAGAGAGAGAGAGAGAGAGAGATCCATTTTAAAAGATTTAGGGCTATACGCACAGGAAAAAAAGTCAGCCACAGATGAAAGAGCACGAGGTAAAAAAATCTACAGGGACAAATAAAAATGGCTAGAGAAGGCAAAAATAAAAGTATGGTTGTGACGGAGAGAAGTAAACACAAGCACACACACACACACACACACACACACACACACACACACACACACACACACACACACACACACACACACACACACACACACACACACACACACACACACACACACACACACACACACACACACACACACACACACACACACACACTGTACGCGTTAGGCCTTCGTGTTGCTAGGCTTTCCTGTTGCATCTGACTCTCGTTAATTAAACTGAAATTAGCTCTTCTGTCCTCATAGTAAAAAAAGGTGAAGCAGATGGTAGGTGTATGACCCTTCAGTCCTCTCTCTCTCTCTCTCTCTCTCTCTCTCTCTCTCTCTCTCTCTCTCTCTCTCTCTCTCTCTCTCTCTCTTGTTCGAGTTGTTTTCCTCTTGAAAGAAAATGATGATTCCTAGAATAAAAAAAATAAAAAAATAAAAACCTCTTTTGATAAGCTCTTCGACCTGAATCTTTAATTGGCTTTTGTCGAAACGAAATAAAAAATATAAACATAAAATGGGATGAATATAAGCAGTTCCCTTCCTGACTGGCTTAGTGAAGACCAGTGAACCCTGCGGGGGATAACGCTGCTCTATATATTGCCGCATCTGGAAGCCCTCCTCTTGAACTGAATTGAATATGGGTTTCAAGTCCTAAGCCCGCTAGTGACGTGTGGCTAAGGCTCCTCTAATTATGTTTGCGTCAGGCCGGCAGCTCTCAGCCCGGGT
>NC_087151.1:26018520-26028520 GCF_035594125.1 Scylla paramamosain | reverse complement strand
AAGTAAAAGGAAGGAGGTAGCGAGGCCACGTATATACATTAGCCATTGGGGAACGCAGGGGGAGAGAGACGAGGGGTGCAGGAGGGCGAGGGGCTGTGAAAGTGAGAGAGGATGCGTGGGGGCTGCCGAGGTGAGGAGTTAGGAGTTGGGGTGCGAGTGTGGCTGTAAGTCTGGCCAGCCTGGAACCCGCTGATGTAAGCAACGGCTGCCGCTGACCTTCCAGACTTCCAGACACTGTAGAGTTGTGGACAGAGGCAGTGATTGTTCCCATGTCCCAATAAGATTAGATTCCAAGAAAGAGGTAGGAAGAAATTGGTTCGTGATGAGAGTAGTAGATGACTGGGATAGACTTAGGAGGTGGTAGCTGTCTTTAAGTTTGTCCATCTTGATGAAGTTAGAATTGAAGAGATTGGAAGAAATTAGTTCACAAAGAGAGGGGTGGATGACTGGAATGGACTCAGTAATCACGTTGTTGGTACCGAGTCAATAAGGAGCCTTAAATAAACAAGTAAATTCATGGTGGTAATGGTGGGTATTACCATGTATGCTTTACACAGGGACTGTCACGTGTAGGCCTACTGGCTCCTTACAGATTTCCGTATGATATGTATCTGTTTATTTCTCTCTTTGTAGACAGTAATGGTAATATGTCTCTGTCTGTCTGTCTGCATGTTTGTATGTATGTAGGTCTCTCTCTCTCTCTCTCTCTCTCTCTCTCTCTCTCTCTCTCTCTCTCTCATACACTAGAATCACGAAACACACACACACACACACACACACACACACACACACACACACACACACACACACACACACACACTTTAATCTCAAAGCTCACTAAATTAATGTGTTTCCTCATTTAACTGGCGGTGCTTTGCTCATTCCCTGCTTCACTCGCCTTAACTTTTGAAACGCCAGGCCAGATGATGACGATGATGATGATGATGACGATGATGATGATGATGATGGTGGTGATGGTGATGATGACGATATTCTTAGTCACCTTGCTCTCTCTCTCTCTCTCTCTCTCTCTCTCTCTCTCTCTCTCTCTCTCTCTCTCTCTCTCTCTCTCTCTCTCTCTCTCATTTGTTCCTTCCTTCTTATCTTTCTCCATTTTTGTTCATTTTTTACTCACACCTTAACTTCTTCCCTTCTTGCCCCGCCATTCCACGTTCATTTTTCTTCCTCCTATCTTTTGTTCCTCATCTTCCTGTCCTTTCTTCTTTTTTTCTTTCCTCTTCTTTTTTTCTTCTCTCTTATGAACTGCTTTAAAAATATTGCTCCCCGTTCTAGCATTGTTCCTACGTGTTCTCTCTCTCTCTCTCTCTCTCTCTCTCTCTCTCTCTCTCTCTCTCTCTCTCTCTCTCTCTCTCTCTCTCTCTCTCTCTCTGGTATGAGCTGGATGAAATAAACTAGATAATTAAGAAAATAATAAAAACAGAAATTATTGAAAAACGACAATAGAGAAAACTAACTGAAATTTTAAATGCTCCTCACACACACACACACACACACACACACACACACACACACACACACACACACACACACACACACACACGGGAAGAGGTAAGCGAGAGAGAGTGGAGCGCGAAAAGGTTAATACTCTCTCGCGGGAACTCACTCACACTCTCTCTCTCTCTCTCTCTCTCTCTCTCTCTCTCTCTCTCTCTCTCTGTGACTGGATACAAAAGGCAAAGTGTGACTCAAGCATTTCATTGGCAAGTTAAGAGAAGGATGCGAGTCCGGCGGTAGGTTACGAGGCTAATTCACCCGTGCTTTGTTATAAGGGCAGCTTCCCTCGCGCTCTCCGCCTCATCCATCCTCGTGTTCTCTCTCTCTCTCTCTCTCTCTCTCTCTCTCTCTCTCTCTCTCTCTCTCTCTCTCTCTCTCTCTCTCTCTCTCTCTCTCTCTCTCTTGTAGGATAGGGGGATTGGTTGATTGGGTTTTTGGTGTGTGTGTGTGTGTTTTTTTTTTTGTCTTGTTGATGTTGGTGGTGGTGGTTGTGGTGGTGGTTGTGGTGGTAGTTGTTGTTGTTGATGTTGTTGTTGTTGTTGTTGTTGTTGTTGTTGTTGATGTTGTTGTTGTTGTTATTATTATTACTACTATTATTTTGTCATCAGCATTTCACTTCTTTCTCCTTCCCATTCTCTTTTGGGGGAGAGGATTCTTCTGTCATTACTGCCCTCCTTTTCCTAGTTTCTATTAAACCCTATAGTCCATCACTAAGGGCCAACACCTGATATATCTGATGTTTATTTATTATTCTGCTGTGTCTCTTTTCTTCCCTCAGTAACGAACACTCTTACTTCCCAGAAACACAGGTTAAGATAAACTGGCAATATAGTTCACTGAGATTTGATGTGGTTTTTTCTACTACTGTTATGAGTAAAAAAACAGAACGGACAAAAAGAAAAAAAAAAAAAAAGAATGGTGCATATTGTTACCGCAAAGATTCGTAATTCGAGGAAAGGTTGGAACTTTGTGGACACGCGGGACTTAAAGTAGAGAGGCGACCCTGCGGTGATTAAAGCGCACACGACGATGGTTCTTGCTGGTAAGTACTGGCAAAGTTTCTGCTCTACTCCTTGTCTACTCGTATCATCTTTCTGTTACTTGTATCATCCCTACGTATGCCTATCCCTATGTATTTATTTGCCTGTCTATCTACCTATTTATCTATCTATTTATCTATCTTTTCAACTAATCATGCATATATCTAGAATTTTTATCAAGCTAACTATCTATCAATTAATCAATTTACCTAGCTAACTATCAATCATTCAATAAATCTATCTACCTATCTAACTATTAATCAATCAATCAATCAATCAATCTATCTACCTATGTATCTATCCATCTATCTATGAGCGCTCGTGACATTCTCAGTCTGAATCTTCAACATGTCTCGGTCAGGCAGAGAAGCAAAGGCCACAGGAAGGTGACAGTTTTAAAGTTGCGGATGTCAAGAATAGCGTTGAGGTGTGTGTGTGTGTGTGTGTGTGTGTGTGTGTGTGTGTGTGTGTGTGTGTGTGTGTGTGTGTGTGTGTGTGTGTGTGTGTGTGTGTGTGTGTGTGTGTGTGTGTGTGTGTGCACGCGCGTGAGGGGGTTTGGTAGGAAAGGAATGTTGCATATTCTATTCATATATAATATTCTTTGTACCGCTGTCATTTATTTAAAACTTAATTTATTTCATGATGGTATTTTTGCGTCTTCTTCCATGAATAGCGTCCACGCGCGCTTGCAAGATAGAAAATGGAGTGTAAAGACGGTATTATTATTATTGTTGTTGTTGTTGTTGTTGTTATCATTAAATTGTAGAAGTAGTAGTTGTAGTAGTAGTAGTAGTAGTAATAGTATTAATATCAGTGTAGCAGTAGTAGTAGTAATAGTAATAAGAGTAGTAGCTATAGTAGTTTTACCAGCAGCAGCAGCAACAACAAGAATACTGCGATGGAGAGTAAAACCTAAAATAATAACAATAGCAATGCATGAAAGAAAACGTGAACGCCACACAAATGCTTCATGTTTCTCCCTCTCCAGCCAAAGGGAGCTGCACAACGGAAAGTCTTTGTCAGCCATTGTCTTGCCCTAACAATTCCCAGCACAGAGTATGGCAGGATGGCAGGATGGCAAGACGGCAGGATGGCAGGACGGCAGAAGGGCGGGATGGCAGGATGGCAGGACGGCAGGACGGCAGGATAGCAGGATGGCAGAACGGCAGGATGGCAGGACGGCAGGATGACAGGACGGCAGGATGACAGGACGGCAGGATGGCAAGATGGCAGGATAGCAGGATGAGAAGACGGCAGGATGGCAGGACGGCAGGACGGCAGGATGGCAGGATGGCAGGATGGCAGGATAGCAGGATGGCATGGACAGACTCGCTATATTTCAGAATAACGATGCAATAATTGGTAAAACTTAAACTACGTAACGTGTTCTTTGCTGGATGTAATTCCTCTAAGCCTTGCCGAGTGTAATTTTACCACTGTGTTGTGGAAATGCTACGTACATTAATTTCCTTCTCAACATTCTACGGTGGGTAATAAATATCACTTGACTTTTCTTTTAATTTTCGTGGAAAGAAATACTGGAAACTGAGCGGCGCACAGGCAGACAAATAGAGGTACTTTACATACGTGATTTATCATATTTCTAACACACACACACACACACACACACACACACACACACACACACACACACACAGACATACACACATACATTATTACATACCATACGATACAGAAAGGACTGTAATTAATGATCGAAATGCTTAAAATATATTCGGTAACCTCGAAATATTACTCGTAAAATCATGAACATCATATTTTTACGTGATAACAGGAGGAGGAGGAGGAGGAGGAGGAGGAGGAGGATGAGGAGGAGGAGGAGGAGAAGGAGGAGGAGGAGGAGGAGTAGAGGTCACACTCGTACGTAAGATAAGGCGACAACTGGCTGGGTGTTGTCGCGGTGCCTGGTGGACGCGTTAAGTCAAGTTGTTGAGTCTTTCTGTTCTATCATCTATACATTCATTTGCTATATGAATTCTAGTGTGATCGGTAACATTTTTCTCTCTTTTTTTTTTTTTTGTGTGTGCACGGGAAAATAAGTGAAAGAGGATGATGTCTTTGGTTACATATGAGCATCCATGACTTTCAATACAAAGCAGTCTCCAGAGCTATGGCAGTGTAGGTGGTGAAGGCACACTGCTTCATCTAAACTGGAGAGACGCAGGGATCAACTGTTGTGATTTTCCTTGCAATCCTCGCCGCCTCAGTGTCACACGCTCATTTGTCTGCGTCCGGCGGATTTCTGAGATGATCTTATCTGACACGCAGGCGTTCTCTGGGTGAGCTTGATTCTGGTTGACCTCCACTTGCTCTCCAGTGATCAAGAACGGAGGGACGCCCGATGAGGTTCTGTGCAGTCAGGCCTAGACGTGACAGTTCCTGTGTGAAACATACCTATCTCTCGTGCCCACGCTCTTGAATCTTCCGAGTTTTCCACAATCTGGCTACGACTACAGAGTCACTCTCAAACTAAATTTATCTGTGCTGTATACCTCTCACCTAACTCCTCTGACTATAAGAAATTATTTGACTGCTTAACTTCCAAAGTGGAGCACATTCTGACCCTCTTCCCTTTTGCAGAGATCTCCATTCTTGGAGACTTCAATGTTCACCACCAGCTTTGGCTTTCCTCTCCCTTCACTGACCATCCTGGTGAACTACCCTTCAACTTTGCTATCCTTCACGACCTAGAGCAATTGGTGCAACACCCTACTCGTATTCCTGACCGTCTTGGAAATACACCCAACATTCTTGACCTTTTCCTGACCTCTAATCCTTCTGCTTATGCTGTCACCCTTTCTTCTCCGTTGGGCTCCTCCGATCACAATCTCATATCTGTATCTTGTCCTATCGCTCCAATCCCTCCTCAGGATCCCCCTAAGTGAAGGTGCCTCTGGCGTTTTGCCTCTGCTAGTTGGGGGGACCTGAGGAGGTATTTTGCTGATTTTCCTTGGAATGACTACTGCTTCCGTGTCAGAGATCCGTCTTTGTGTGCTGAGCGCATAACTGAGGTGATAGTGTCTGGCATGGAGGCGTACATTCCTCACTCTTTTTCTCGACCTAAACCTTCTAAACCTTGGTTTAACACAGCTTGTTCTCGTGCTATACATGCATGATAGAGAGGTGGCCCACAAAGGGTACTTAAGCCTTTCATCACCAGAACCTCATGCACTTTTATATTTCTACCCGGAGCCATGCCGAGTCTGTTCTCCAACTAGCCAAAAACGCCTTCATTAACAGAAAGTGTCAAAACCTTTCAAAATCTAACTCCACTCGTGACTTCTGGCATCTAGCTAAAAATATCTCCAATAACTTTGCTTCTTCTTCTTTCCCTCCTTTATTTCAACCAGATGGCACCACTGCTATCACATCTATCTTTAAAGCTGAACTCTTCGCTCAAACCTTTGCTAAAAACCCTACCTTGGACGATTCTGGGCTTGTTCCTCCCTCTCCTCCACTCTCTGACTACTTCATGCTACCTATTAAAATTCTTCGCAATTATGTTTTCCATACCCTCGCTAGCCTAAACCCTCGGAAGGCTTATGGACCTGATGGGATCCCTCCTATTGTTCTCCGAAACTGTGCCTCCGTGCTTGCACCTTGTCTAGTCAAACTCTTTCAGCTCTGTCTGTCAACATCTACCTTTCCTTCTTGCTGGAAGTTTGCCTACATTCAGCCTGTTCCTAAAAAGGGAGACCGTTCTAATCCCTCAAACTACCTTCCTATTGCCTTTATTTCCTGAATATCTAATTTTTTTTTTTTAATCTATCCTCAACAGGAAGATTCTTACACCTATCACTTCACAACCTTCTATCTGATTGCCAGTACGGATTCCGTCAAAGCCGCTCTACTGGTGATCTGACTTTCCTTACCGAGTCTTGGTCATCCTCTTTTAGAGATTTTGGTGAAACTTGTTGTTGCCTAGGACATATCAAAAGCTTTTGATAGAGTCTGGCACAAAGCTTTGATTTCCAAACTACCCTCCTACGGCTTCTATCCTTCTCTCTGTAACTTCATCTCAAGTTTCCTTTCTGACCGTTCTATTGCTGCTGTGGTAGACGGTCACTGTTCTTCTCCTAAATCTATTAACAGTGGTGTTCCTCAGGGTTCTGTCCTGTCACCCACTCTCTTCTTATTATTCATTAATGATCTTCTAAACCAAACTTATTGTCCTATCCACTCCTACGCTGCTGATACCACCCTGCACTTTTCCACGTTTTTTCATAGACGTCCAACCCTTCAGGAGGTAAACATTTCACGCAGGGAAGCCACAGAACGCTTGACTTCTGATCTTTCTAAAATTTCTGATTGGGGCAGAGCAAACTTGGTATTGTTCAATGCCTCAAAAACTCAATTCCTCCATCTATCAACTCGACACAACCTTCCAACTGTCCCCCTTTTCTACACTGAACATCCTCGGTCTGTCCTTTACTTATAATCTGAACTGGAAACTTCACATATCATTTCTAGCTAAAACAGCTTCTATGAAGTTAGGCGTTCTGAGATCCCTCCGCCAGTTTTTCTCACTCCCCCCATCTGCTAACTCTGTACAAGGGCCTTATCCGTCCATATATGGAGTATGCTTCACATGTCTGGGGGGGTTCCACTCATACTGCTCTTCTAGACAGGGTGGAATCAAAAGCTTTTCGTCTTATCAACTCCTCTCCTCTAACTGACTGTCTTCAGCCTCTCTCTCACCGCCGCAATGTTGTTTCACTTTAACATCTTCATGTTCTTCAGGACGGCAATATCTTAGCACTTCAAGAACTAGTAAATTCCCTTTCTCGTTTTGTACTTTTTCGCAGTTTTGTTGGCGCCAGCTGTGTCTAGAGGACGCTTTCCAGTCTCGTTTACAACCCTTAATCAGTCTCCCACCGTGAAGACTACTTTTGACTACTGGTTTGACCCTTTTATGGGACTGGCATCTCAGTGGGCATTTTTTTTTATTGGATTTTTGTTGCCCTTGGCCAGTGTCCCTCCTACATAAAAAAAAAAAAAAAAAATCCTTAAACTTATCTAATCTTCTTTCAAAGCTCCTGATTCATTGGGTGAAATAGATGAATCATTATCACCGAGGTTCGTAATGCATCATAAAGACACCGCGTCCGATATACAAGCGGGAGACGAGTGTGTGACATGGCCATTAGAGGAATGACGATGACAAAAGAGAAACACACGAGGAAAATATATCAAAACCGAGGAAGCCACAAGGATACAAGTCACTTAGTATGGACCGAGTGTAGCCAAGGACAGGAATAGAAAGGAAATGTGCGTGAGGGAAGTATTAGTGTGTGTGTGTGTGTGTGTGTGTGTGTGTGTGTGTGTGTGTGTGTGTGTGTGTGTGTGTGTGTGTGTGTGTGTGTGTGTGTGTGTGTGTGTGTGTGTGTGTGTGTGTGTGTGTGTGTGTGTGTGTGTGTGTGTGTGTGTGTTTAGGTCAAGGAGGTTTAAAGAGAGGAGGCATAAGTGTGACTCTTTAATAGCACAGAGAACCCAGGTGTTTATTGCAGCTTCTGATGGGTGAGTTAACTAGACCTTTGCTGCAGGGCGTGTTGAGACATGCATCTGGCTGAGCAGCGTGTTAAGAGCTGAACGAAAGACTTCACACCAGATGTAATTTTCAGTTCAAAAACTACAAAGCCGCCAATACTTGCAAGAATTTAGATTAAAGATGAGGTTAAATTAACGGTAAGAAATACTTACAGATTCCTTTACATCTATGAGTGATGTTCTGTCACAAGCAGTCGATGTAGCTTTGGAGAAAATAGTTTTATCGACAACCTGAACGGAGCGTGTAGTCATTTCACATAATTAAAGTCTGGATATAGTGTAGGAACCTTTTAAGTGGAAAACATTTACTATACACAACACTACAATGTAATTATAAACTACATATGTTTTTTTTTTATATGGAGAGGAGATTCGCACTGAAGTAATGAGTACAATCTCCCGTGTTAAATGTAATAATGAATTATTTTATAAACATCATTAGGGATCACCACACGGCTCCACCCTTCTCTTTCAGCCTTCTTACCCAGAATATTCGCAGCAAGGCAGCAAGAGGAGAGCAGCGGTCCATGTCACCTCCTCTGAAACCTCCTCGGTGCAGGTGGCCAGGGACAGAAATGACAGGTGTGGTGTGAAATATATATGAGCGAAACTATTGGAGGAGAAAACATGAAAGGCCGAGGGAATGTGACTTTTTCTTCACGACGGGAGACTGATTAGGGGTTGTAAACGAGACTGGAAAAGCGTCCTCTAGACACAGCTGGCGCCAACAAAACTGCGAAAAGTACAAAAAGAGAAAGGGAATTTACTAGTTCTTGAAGTGCTAAGATATTGCCGTCCTGAAGAACATGAAGATGTTAAAGTGAAACAAAGAGATGAAAGACAGACCGGTGCAAGAGGAGTGTGAAAACAACAAACTCCCGTATTACTGCGCTGTGAAGACAGACACAATAGCGAGAAAAATGAACAGCTCTACTGCAGCGGAACGCGAGGGATGGTACGACTTGTCTGCAGAAACCTTATATGACATAAAAAAGAAAATTAACAAATACAATTGAAATACAAACACACGATAAGGTAACAACATTGTGAAAGATTTAAAGGGGTGAGGACAGATGGGTAAAGACAGCAGCACGTATTCTGGAACGCTTTGTTCTCCCATAATGACTTTTTCGAAAGCAATGGAGATGATTTGTCAGGTTATCATGGGTGCTTGTTTTTCAATGGCGACGCGTAGTCCAAGTTAAACTATCATTAAACTCACTAAAATATCCCTAAAGATGATTTTTATTTATCCCTGACGACACGCAGTTCATGCTAAACTATCACTAGCATCACCAATCCGTCCTTGGAAACCCTAATAACTTCTACTAGAGCATGCTGAAAACAGGTGAAATAAGACGTTAAAACCTTTAAGGATATGAAATGCAGTTCACTATATTAGTTCACTATATTGTAGTGTAACAATTTAATTATTTAAAAGTGTTGTGGGAGATGAAATCCTCCATGATACACACACACACACACACACACACACACACAGATGCACACGACATGCAGGGGCGGAGAAGACTTCTGTATATATATTGAACATCCTGTGGAGGGGAGCATAATTGACTAAGGAAGTGATGGACATGATGTATGAGTGTGTGAGAGAAGGGAACGTGGAAGTGGCAGCGACGAGGGCTGACCGGAGGGTGGCGCAAAGTAGAGTAGTTTGCTTGGCTCAACACACGACGAGCGGACTCCTCAATAATGCACAACAGCTGGCCATTAACTGTACGGCTTGGACTTTGTTAATAGTCCACTCTTAGTCAAACACATAGAGAGGTAAGCAAAATAAATAAAATAAATAAATAAATAATTTAATCAATTAATAAAATAAATAGAAGAAAGAAAAAATACAAGCTCTCCTCTGA
>NC_087151.1:26008520-26016020 GCF_035594125.1 Scylla paramamosain | reverse complement strand
TCCTATTCTCCTTCCTTTAATTATCCTTTTGGCTGTCTCTCTCTCTGCCTCTCTTTATCCTTCCTTTACTTATCTTCCCTCTCTCTCTCTCTCTCTCTCTCTCTCTCTCTCTCTCTCCAAGAACCTTCAATTCTCCGCTACTTTTTTTTTTTTCCTCGATTTCATTTATGTCATCGCGCTGGTGGAGTGAGGACGCTCTCTCTCCGTTTTCTATTGTTTGCATCGGAAAGATATTACGCCTTTGCTGCTTGACCTGTGCCGTGGGAGGGGGAGGAGGGTGGGAGAAAGAGGGGAGGAGGAAGGTGGTGAATTGATAGGGAGATATAAGGCGCAGGAGGAGAAAAGCCGCGGTGCAAAGGGAGGAGAGGGGGGTATAAAGGGAGGATGTGAGGAAGGAGTATCAATTGGGGAAGAAAACGGGAAAAGATGTAGAGATGGAAAGGATGAGGATTGACAGCTGATTTGCATGTTGTTTTCCTCTTCAGTTATTTTTATATTTTGTTTATTGATTTTACGTATCTCCTCTTGCTTTATTTGGTCTTATTTCTTCCTTCTGTGTTTATTTACTTCACTTTCTTTTTTTTTATTACTTTCTTTCCCTTACTTTTTTCTTATTTTCCTCCCTTCCCTTTCTTTTGCCTAATTTTTCTTTTCTTTAGTCCTTCCTCCATTTTTCTCTCGTCACTTTTTCTCACTTTCATTCTTCATTTTCTCTACTTCCTTTCCTTTTCTTTTCTCCACCTTTTTCTTCTCCTTTTCTCCAATCCTCCCTTCCATTTTTCCCCAGTTTTTCTTTCTATAATTCCTCATTCCTCCTCTCTTTTTTAAACTTCCTGTCCGTTTTCTGTCCGCTTCGTTCTTTTTCATTCCTTCTCTTTTCTCTATCTTTTCTTGGTGTACTGTTCATTCTCCTTTTCTTCCTCCTCCTCTTTCTTTTTCTCTTTATCATTCATATGTTCTCTCTATGCTGTAATAAAGTTTTACCACTATTTTTACTTTAATTTACTGAGAGAGAGAGAGAGAGAGAGAGAGAGAGAGAGAGAGAGAGAGAGAGAGAGAGAGAGAGAGAGAGAGAGAGAGAGAGAGAGAGAGAATTATTTACGCAAAAAAAAATGTATATATATATATATATATATATATATATATATATATATATATATATATATATATATATATATATATATATATATATATATATATATATATATATATATATATATATATATATATATATATATATATATATATATATATATACACATTAGTTCAAACTAAAACACACACACACACACACACACACACACACACACACATACACACACACACACACACATACACACACACACACACACACACACACACACACACACATACACACACACACACACACACACACACACACACACACACACACACACACACACACATACACAGATAGATAGATAGATAGATAGATTTATTGACTACACAATCATATTACAGCAAACAAAACTAAAACAAAAACTAAAATACAAAAAAATATCCACAGCAGTAGTCCATTAATAATTGTAGTCCACAATATTCTAAATCATTAAATAAATATTCTTGCAATGCAGCAAAAGAACTCCCAAAATACAAAATAAAAAAATTTTTTCTCTACCCAAAAATAGACATTACCAGATATCATACAAATTATTCGCATTCATTTAAATTTCCTTATTTATATACTTTAAGTACAATTAGTACATCGAAAATTACGTTACACATCTCGCTAGTTGTACATTTTGTAAATACATCTTCCATTGTTTCGTATCTATAGTTATTCCTTAGATGTTGGGTGAGAGTACAGTTCTCCAGTACGTGTCTCTCCGTCTGTATCTCACCACAATTGCACAGCCGCTCCTCCAGCGGTAAGCGGCCCCGTCCTCGCCTATTCCATCGCCCTGTTTCTATAGCTAGAGTGTGGCCAGATAATCGAAACCTTGTAAATTCCAGTCTATGAAACTCATTTAAGATTTGCCTCTTAGTGTAAATCTCGTGTGTGGATAATGTGGGATTTATGCCTTTATACACTATACATCTTGATGTACCTGAATCTCTGATGCAACACTTCGCTTTCTCCAATAACACAGACATGTCAGGTACTTCCCCTCTTATCATTTCTTTCACGCACTTGCCCATATTCGTGTTCTCGTTTATTACTTTTCTCATTGCAAAAGATAGTGGATCATCATTCATACTGGACCTCTCATCCCACATTTTCTTTAAAAACTTATGTTGTCTATATTTCACAAGGTCAGGAAGCGATGGATAACCCGACTCGACATAACACACCACGTTAGGAGTAGTTTTTCTCACCCCTAACAGTTGTTTCAGTGCCCAGTTATAAAGCTTAACTACAGGTTTAACGTCAGCATCAATCCAGGACTCACAACCATACACTAGTGACGACAAATAATTTTCCCTCTCAGTTATTTCCAGTTATATCTGGAAATCAGTTCCTCTCAGTTATATCTTTTTCTCCTTGGTCCGCCTTGAAAACGCTTTCTCTCTCTCTCTCTCTCTCTCTCTGAAAGGTAAACGTTATAAAAGTTAACCTCATGTTGATCTGGAGTTCGAAAATGTAAAGAGCAAATAACTTTTAAATCAACACCAAAGATTATTTCCTTTTATGTGTGTGTGTGTGTGTGTGTGTGTGTGTGTGTGTGTGTGTGTGTGTGTGTGTGTGTGTGTGTGTGTGTGTGTGTGTGTGTGTGTGTGTGTGTGTGTGTGTGTGTGTGTGTGTGTGTGTGTGTGGCAGCCCAGTCAATTTGCTTATCTCTCTCTCTGTCTGGCAACAGTACTTATCTATTTACGAGTTTAATTTCATATATACCTTAACCTGTTGTACCTGCTGTTAAGTCTTAATATTAGCTGGAGAGAGAGAGAGAGAGAGAGAGAGAGAGAGAGAGAGAGAGAGAGAGAGAGAGAGAGAGAGAGAGAGAGAGAGAGAGAGAGAGAGAGAGAGAGAGAGAGAGAGAGAGAGAGAGAGAGAGAGAATTGCTTAGTCATTTTCATAATTGTCAATTTTCTTTACAGGCTTAAGAATTTTTTTTTACCCTGGTAAGATAAAGCGGTTGCAAATATCCACCCTCGCGACACGCACAACACTTATTTTGTCCTCTGGCCCAATCATCTGACGAAATGAGAACAGCTACGTACAGCCGAACCCTTATAGTGTGCCCAGTGACACCGGCCTCCCTTCGTCATTCCTTTCCACTTTTTTTTTAATGTGTTGCAATTTTCCACTTGCAATGCTTATATTCCCGTAATTGCAGAGACGTAGCTATAGGCGACAGTCTGATGACACACACGCAACACAGCAGGCAGGTTCAGCCACATGGTGTGTGACGCCACGTGGCATAACATCACACACTTTCATCACTCTTTTCTTTCGTTATTTTTTTTTCTAGATTTCAACATGGCCTCATGCGATACTCTTTCATGCTTTTTAATGAAGTAATTTAGTGGCTATTTACCTCTAATATAGTGCTGTGTACAAACAATGACGTCGTTTAGAATAATAGAGAATCTTATAAGGCCTTACAAAGTCACAGATTTAAGTATAAAGTGGCTTACCTCTCACCTCCAGATAGCGAACACTACTATACCAGGGTTAATGAGAGAGAGAGAGAGAGAGAGAGAGAGAGAGAGAGAGAGAGAGAGAGAGAGAGAGAGAGAGAGAGAGAGAGAGAGAGAGAGAGAGAGAGAGAGAGAGAGAGAGAGAGAGAGAGAGAGAACGCCACACAAAACACGTCCACACCCATAATTATTTTCTTCTTGACGGCCATTATGACAACTTGATGCCGCGTCCAAGACATGATGTGGTTGGTTCAGGCTGGTGGGCGGGAGAGAGGCAGGGAGGAAGGGTAGGTTGCGGGGAGGCTGTGGGGAGGGAGGATAGGCGGGAGGGATTCGTTGGGAGGGAAAAGGAGAGGGGGCGAGAGAGGGGTGATGTGAGGAAGGAATGGGAAAGAGGGAAAGAAAGGAGATGATGAAGATGGCGTGGTGTTTTTGGTGACTGTTCCTTCTCCTTTCTCTTCCTTCTTCCTCAGTGACACCTCTCTTCTCCTCTCCTTCTCTCCTTTTAAATATATTCTCCTAAACTTTTCTCTCTCCTCTTTTTATCGATCTCTCCTCCTCTAAAATCGATACCCTCTTCTCTTTTTATCTCCTCTTCTCCTTTCTCTTCCTCTTTTGGCGACATCTACTTTCCTCTGGCTTCCTCTTTAATAGACTCTTCTATCTTTCCCTTCCTCTTCTTTAAGTAACACCTTCGTCCTCTTTAAACGATGCCTCCTCTTCCTCTTCCTCTTTATCAATGTTATCTCAGTCTTTCTCTTCCAATCTTGATGGCTCCTCTTTCCCTTCTCTTCTTCTCTTTTCCTTTTAACAATCCTCGCTTCTCGTTTCTCTTCGTCTTTTACCGACTTTCTCTACCCTTTTTTCCTCTTTTATTTCTTTACTAACATCTCATTACTCTTCTTCCTCATTTATTGACGTTTCCTTAACCTTCTTGTTTTTTTCAGTGATGTTTATTTCCCTTCCTCTTTTAGCAACTCCTAAATCTTCCTCTTTCTAACAACCATCTCTTCCTCTTCTTCCTTTCTATAATGTACCTGGGGGGGTGTTTAAAGTTATTTTTGGGGAATTCAGTGGCTTATTTAGTTGTATTCGAAGCCTCAAACCAAGGAGAGAACGTTTATGTTACCAAGCTGAGAATATTAAGCCAAGAGACCAAAACTCAATAAGCATACATGGGGACTCTCTCTCTCTCTCTCTCTCTCTCTCTCTCTCTCTCTCTCTCTCTCTCTCTCTCTCTCTCTCTCTCTCTCTCTCTCTCTCTCTTCCTCCTATCCACTTACACACTCCACTTTCATTAATAAGTTCATTCCTGGGTTTCTCTTCCAGGGATGTTAGGTAGAAGGGCTGGGTGTTATTGATATATTTTCTCTCCTTCTTGCCCTTGGTCATCCCGTCATTTAAGTATTGGGAGGGTGGCGGTGGTGTGCTGTGGTAGTACAGAGGGGATTCACAAACTTCATTACGCGTGGTGACTGATAGGTAGAGAGTGAAATGTGATTGGATTCATGGTAAAGACTATCATTATTGCTATTATTATCATTACTACTACTACTACTACTACTACTACTACTACTACTACTACTACTACTACTATTACTATTACTACTACGACTATTCTTCTTGCAAAATATATACTACATTTTTTTTCTCTCAGTAACGTCATAAGACCTTTGTGATTACTCTTTTCTCACTCTTCCCCCCTCCCTCCCTCCCTCCCTCCCTCCCTCTCTTTCTTCCTTCCCTTCCTTTCCATCACAGACCTAAAAATAACATCCTCTGTCCTCCTCCTCCTCCTCCTCCTCCTCCTCCTCCTCCTCCTCCTCCTCCTCCTCCTCCTCCTCCTCCTATTCACTCTCTCTTCTCGTCCTCTGTTCCGTCATAATGATCTTCTCCTTCCTTCCCTCACACTAGTTTTATTCTTTTTTCTCCTTTCTCCTTATCATCGTTCAAGTTTTTAAGTGCGTCTTCTTCATTACTTATTTTAACTTTGTCCTTTTTTTTCTTCCTTCGTTCCTCGTTGTGGTTGTTTTCCAGAATTTCTTTCCCGTGTTCCTTAAATGGCTCAAGACCTTCTCCTTTGAGCCTTTTAAGTGATATACAGTGAGTGGCTTTCCTTTATGACCTTTCTCAGCGGTGTCCCATTACTCTCTCTCTCTCTCTCTCTCTCTCTCTCTCTCTCTCTCTCTCTCTCTCTCTCTCTCTCTCTCTCTCTCTCTCTCTGTAACCTCCCTTCTAAGATCACGTTCATTCTTTTCTCCTTCCTTTTCTCCTCTGTCCCTCTTTCTCTCCCTACTCTCCCTCCTTCCCTCCCTCCCTCCCATCTTTTCTCCATCACGATCAAAGTAGGTGATCATCACGACATTCCGAGGAGGGAGGGAGGGAGGGAGAGAGGGAGAGAAGAAAAGAAAAAGAGAGAGTGTCACTTCTCCCATTACCTTCAATGGTACAACACCTCTGACCTCCTCACTCATCCTGCTGGAGGAGGAGGAGGAGGAGGAGGAGGAGGAGGAGGAGGATACGTGGATAATTGTCACTATATGAGTAAGAGGAAGAAAGATTAGTATACGTTCCACACATTCTTGTACCTCCTTCTCCTCCTCTTCCTTCATCTCCTTCTCCTCCTCCTCCTCCTCCTCCACTTCTTCTTCTTCTTCTTCTTCTTCTTCTTCTTCTCCTCCTTCTCCTCCTTCTCCTCCTTCTCCTAAGGCTTTCCAGTGAGCCAATTATCTCTCGACATGTGCCTGTCAAGGAGAGAAAGAAATCAGACAAAAATATAATGTTTCTTTTCATCTAGAGGGCGAGGCGGGCCAGTGCGAGAGAGAGAGAGAGAGAGAGAGAGAGAGAGAGAGAGAGAGAGAGAGAGAGAGAGAGAGAGAGAGAGAGAGAGAGAGAGAGAGAGAGAGAGAGAGTATACAGATTTCTTCGTGAAAGTTTATGTTCTTGTAAACCTCTCTTCATTTCCTAGAATTCTTATAAAAAAATATTAGTAAAAGAGAACATTTTTCTTTCGGAAGTAATAAAGATGTTTAAATTAAAAACTTATAATCTTTTTCAGAGAGAGAGAGAGAGAGAGAGAGAGAGAGAGAGAGAGAGAGAGAGAGAGAGAGAGAGAGAGAGAGAGAGAGAGAGAGTATGCACTGCCCTCACTAAGCCTCCCAGGAAGACAAGTTTTCCCCTCAACTGTTTCGGAGCCTCATTATGAAGTTCGAAGCTCCGAGACTGAATTTTCTGACCCATTTCCAAAACACAATGAGAACATGAGCGAGGATTTTCCCATGGGTTAAATCTATCTCTCCCTTTATTTTTCCTTTTTTTTCCCCTCCTTTGCATAATCTTCATGTATTAGTCTCTCTCTCTCTCTCTCTCTCTCTCTCTCTCTCTCTCTCTCTCTCTCTCTCTCTCTCTCTCTCTCTCTCTCTCTCTCTCCTTCCTTTCTCTTTTACCTCCTTTTCTCTCCTTTCCTTCTTACAGTTCTCGCTCTTAGCCTTCTCTGCAATTCTCCTCTCTTTTACCCTCCTCCTCCTCCTCCTATTCCTCCTCCTCCTTCGCCCCTAAATGACTGGGCGTGTCAATACTCTGAGTGACTGATGGAGTGAGTGTACGAGACCCTTACTCACCTCCCTGGCTCAAGCAGTGACCTCTTCTTCCCCTCTTCCTCCTCCTCCTTTTTTTCTTCTTCCTCTTCCTCTTCCTTCTCCTCTTTCCTTTCTATCGTTGTCTTGTTATCTGTGTTATTTATTTTATTTTATTTTTTTTGGTAAGTGTGTTTTCTCTTTTCTTTATTCTTGTTTTTATTTTCTTGTTGGTTTTCTTGAATTCTGTTGGTTTGTTATTCTGTTTTACTGTTGATATTTTTATTTTTTCTCTCTTCTTCCTTTCCTTCATCTCCTTTCTTCT
>NC_087151.1:25978520-26001020 GCF_035594125.1 Scylla paramamosain | reverse complement strand
TCCACGACTGTCTCTCTGTGTGTTTGTGGGGAGGGACGAGGGGCGGCACACGGCACAAGAGGGAGGGAAGGAAAGGAAGTTCTTGTTCATTAAAATCATATGAAGTTTACCAAGCGTTTGTAATAACTAGGAAAGGTGTGTGCACATCCATTGTAATTGTGCTCTCTCTCTCTCTCTCTCTCTCTCTCTCTCTCTCTCTCTCTCTCTCTCTCTCTGGATGGTCCGCCAAAATCTTGTGTATATTTCCAGTAAGGTCATTAAGTTCATACGTGATTTTACTACATAAGAACGTTGTAGAGAGAGAGAGAGAGAGAGAGAGAGAGAGAGAGAGAGAGAGAGAGAGAGAGAGAGAGAGAGAGAGAGAGAGAGAGAGAGAGAGAGAGAGAGAGAGAGAGAGAGAGAGAGAGAGAGAGAGAGAGAGAGAGAGAGAGAGAGAGAGAGAGAGAGAGAGAGAGAGAGAGAGAGAGAGATTAATGTGCAAGTCTCCAGGATAGGAAATTGGGAATCGGAAGGACCAAAGTGTAAGTGAAATGAGGCAGATAGAGACACAGGAACCACCTCTCTCCTTCCTCCTCCTCCTCCTCCTCCTCCTCCTCCTCCTCCTTCTCTTCTTCCTTCCTCCGCTAACATCTCTTCTCCTTAAGCTACGCAATCCCAGCAGCAACACAAGAATGTTTCCAAGAACACACACACACACTCTTTTCATAAATCGCAAAGTCAGCAACACACACACACACTCACAAAAAGAAAAAAATCTGAAAATGTTTGACGCTTTTTCTTTTTAATACCAGAACTTTACAAACGAAGAAAGAATGAAAGAGAGAGAAAGAAAGAGAAAGAGAAGGGAAAAAAGAGGTAGAAAACTGAGATAAGTAAACTTGGTGGTAGGGACAATGAAAGAAAGGAGGGCAGGACTACGAGGGAGGGAGGGATGGATGGAGGGAAGAAGAGATGGGGAGAAAGAAAGATAAAAGAGATAAAAGGAGACAAAAGGGAGGAGCAAATAAAGATGGAAACAGGCATGAATGGAAGGGGAAAAAGAGGTAAACCAAGGGAAAGGGAGGAAAGAATTGCTCGCTAATGGAATGGTGGCCGAGAGAGAGAGAGAGAGAGAGAGAGAGAGAGAGAGAGAGAGAGAGAGAGAGAGAGAGAGAGAGAGAGAGAGAGAGAGAGAGAGAGAGAGAGAGAGAGAGAGAGAGAGAGAGAGAGAGAGAGAGAGAGATTAAAAGACTAAAAAGACAGAAAAAACTGAACTAAAATTAACTAGAAAACTTGAGGAAAGAACACACAAGAGCGAGAGCAAGAGCGAGAGCAAGAGAGAGAGAGAGAGAGAGAGAGAGAGAGGCAGGGGGCAAGATGAAGGGCACGCCAGGACCCCAGCTTCCGGGAGCCACAAATCGACCTCTGTTTCCTGCTGTTTGTGACTCCCCGGCGCGAAGCTTCTGAACCCACGAAACCGAACCCTTTGAGGCCTCGCCACGCACGCTCCCCAAACGCCAAAGCTCCGAGACGCCTTGAGAACGAACCAGTGTGGGTGAGTGAGTCTTTTCTTTTTGTTATTTTAACTTCTTACCCTTGCATGTGTGTGTGTGTGTGTGTGTGTGTGTGTGTGTGTGTGTGTGTGTGTATTAATTTTTTTTATTTTCCTTTATACTCTTTATAAAGCTTTAGGAAAACTGAAAAAAAAAAAAAAAAAAAAAAAAAAAAATATATATATATATATATATATATATATATATATATATATATATATATATATATATATATATATATATATATATATATATATATATATATATATATATATAGTTCAAATAGGCAGTAGTATTTTATCTTGTGGCAAGGTAAGGCACGTTAGCTAGGGAAGAAAGAAGGCAGCAGACATGTTTGAGGGGAAGACTAACTTTTCATTTAACTTCATTCTCCATAATATTTTAAGTGTACCCAGGTACATGTGAAGTACTGAAGTTTATTATTCAAAGAATAGTTCAACCACTGCATATGAGGTAAGAAACGAATAAAAACGATATACTTTCTATTTGATGAAGCAAAAGATATATATAAATTTTGCAAAGACCAGACATCAATCTTGGAGTCTTCAAAGAGATAAAAGTTTTAGCTCTAAGTGTGGCGAGTATTCTGGACATTGCGAGGCGCTGCTGTTGCCGTCGATAACTTGAATATTACTGTTCACATTTTGCAAGTCTGATGCATTAAGCTAGCGTGGAAGGTTCGCTTACAGAAGCTGACATTCCTCGGCAACATCGAGCAGTTACAGACCAACACAAGTCGAGATGTCTACAAAGACTTCCACGGAACTGGCAAAAAAAAAAAAAAAAAAAAAAAAAAAAAAAAAAAAAAGTGACATGACTCCATGGTTGCATAATTGGAGACTGGAACTGCAGTCTCTCCTCGGGCACCAAGAAGTGCCACATATCGTTTATTTCATCACACACACAGACACACACTCCTGTTGACCTTGTGACATGTAGTGCACAGCCAGGCGGTCGCTGTACACACAACCGTCTGGGAACCTGCAAGGCTGAGAAAAACGAGCTTGCAGTGAGGTCCGTGAAGGCTGCCAGCGGTGCGGTGGTGACGTGACGGCCACGGGCACCTCCACGCGACACGCGGACGAAGAGAGGATTTGGGTCCGTGCCTCAGGAAATCGTAATGTGTCTCGCCCCATCCAGCCTAGCCCTGCCTCTCCCCGCCCCGCCACGCCCCGCCCCGCCCCAGGTCATGCATGTGTCCCGTGTTCCCTGGCGACAGATAACGACAGTAGGAAGGAGACGACGAGCTGACATCATAAAAGGAGGAGGAGGAGGAGGAGGAGGAGGAGGAGGAGGAGGAGGAGGAGGAGGAGGAGGAGGAGGAGGAGGAGGAGGAGGAAGAGGAGGACGAGAAGCAGTAGCAGCAACAGCAAAAACAATCGAAAAAAAAAAGCCAGACATATAGACAGACAGAAACAAAGACAGCCAGACAAAGACAAGCGGAGAGAGACAGAGAGAGAGAGAGAGAGAGAGAGAGAGAGAGAGAGAGAGAGAGAGAGAGAGAGAGAGAGAGAGAGAGAGAGAGAGAGAGAGAGAGAGAGAGAGAGAGACAGGCAGACAGACCGACACGACACACATGCATTCTATATATACTCGTGCAGTGCTGTTATCTTTATTGCATATTCTTTGTGGGCTCCTTCCCTTTAATGGAATATCGAACTAATCAATCAGTCTCCCCTTTAAAGTCTTCACATGTAATGCCATTTTCCAGGGACACATTTTCTAATTCGTTGTTTTAGTTTTTATTCATTTCATCATTTCTAATTTCGCGAGGGATTTGATTTAAAACTTTCTCCGAGCGTCAGAAGGAAGGGCAGCTGGGTGAATGCAGGGATGAGACAGGGCACAGACGCTACTTTATCTGCATATATATTCTTTTTGGTGTGTAGAAGAGGTTGCTAGAATTAGATAGATAGACTGATAAATAAATAGACAAAATAGATAAGTAGGTAGGTATATGGATATATAGAAAGAAGGAGGATGGATGGATGCAGACATAGATAGACAGAAGATAGATGCATAGATGCAGACATACAGATAGATAGATAGATAGATATATAGATAGATAGATAGATAGATAAATAGACAGATAGATAAATAGATGGATAGATAGACAGATAAACAGATTAATAAATAAATAAACAAAAACACTTAATTGCATCTTCCCAAAAGTTGAACAACAGAAAAAAAGTAGATTAATTAAATCTCAAATGTGTCTTGATACTCTCTTAAATCAAATTAAGTCGTAGAAAGATGACACCAAACCTGCAGTAGACTGGAAGGCGTTAGTTACAGGAATATACAAGGAAGAGTCTCAACATGCTGGCTGCCCTTCTTGTAACACCCTGGAGGTTAGTCAATAAAGGCGGCGGTGACTTTCTAAACCGCGACCCTTAATCTAAATGAAAAGTTGCTCCAGCATGAATATGTTATAAGGCAAAGACCCGATAATCTTTGGCTGCGTCTTATACTACACCAAAACTTGTACGGAATTCTCTATACAACTGGCTGTATCTTTATGCCCTAGACAAAATACATATACAGATTGAAAGGATACATACTGCCCTCTGTAAGAAAAGGCGTTTAAGTATTGATTGGTATAAGTATTAAGTATGCGTTATTTCTATTTGTAATCTTATATTTCTTACGTCCAAGACTCTCTGTTTAGCTGGCTGTATATACCCTGGTTACGTACACATTGAAAGGATATATATATTTCCCTCTCTAAGAAAGACGTTTTAATAAGTATGTGTTATTTCTATTTGTACTTTTGTATTCTCTATTCTCTTGTGTTTTGTATAGCGGTGGCTCATAGGAAATGTGTTGACTCGTAACCAAGACGTTGTGGGTTTGATCCCTAGCCGGAGTTTATTGAGTTATGTAAACAGGTGGCGCCTCCGTAACCCTCGTTCATCAGTGTTATCGTGCAATATGCTTCATCACGTCTCTATAATAACCTCTGCTGCCTCACTCATCAATACCGCATTTTTGTATGAAGTTAGCATTACCATTTTGGACCATAAACTAACGAACTAGGCGTGTATGTCAGATCGTATGCATGAAAGTGAGAACTATGTGTAAAAACTAAGTGTGTGCGCCAGATTGTAAGCATGTGTGGGGGAGGATGTGGCAAAACAGAGGCTGGGGCAGGAGCACGATACATTCCCTCACCTCTCAGCCACAGGTCCTCTTTAAGGGAAATTTGTAAAGGATACTGTACTTCTGCATTACCCACAGCCTTCCCACCAACTCTCCCGCGCATAGGTTTAATTCCTGCCCATCTTACGTATAGAAGTTCATAAGTCCATTTTACCACTTTTTAATTACCTGACGCCCAATTACTTCTCTTTCAGTACCCGCTCCTTCTCGGCACTAATCCTCAGTCATGTTCTTACTCCTCTCCTCCCTCACTCTTACTTAATCCTCTAAATCTGACTTCAATTCCTCAATTTCCTCGCCCAGAGCAGCACAAAGGAACACAAATTAAGAACACTCAAAAGTAGACTTCTTGGTTCGTACGGGGTTGTTTGTGGTGACTAAACCAACATACATTATGTCTGCAATATTTTTACTCCTCTCCTCCCTCACTCTTACTTGATCCTTTAAATCTGACTTCAATTCCTCTATTTCCTCACCCAGAGCAGCACAAAGGAACACAAATTAGGAACACACAGCAGTAGATGTATTGGTTCGTACTGGGCCATTTTTGGTGACTAAACTAATATATAATGGGAGAAACAGATTGCATTAAAAAATATAAAGGATTATATTCTTGTAAGGAGGAGGCAGTAGACACCTGCCGAAACGATAATTACTCCCAGTGAGGTCTAAAGCACTGTTCAGGGGGTGCTGTGAACTTATCATTAAACCCAGCTGTGGCCTCACTGAACGTTTCCCTTTGTGTCTCACAACACAAGGGGTCAGTCACAGCCTGACCTCTAAAGACAACTCTCTTCCTCCACACAAAACTACAAGCACCTAATAACTCACACACCCTTCACTCAAAAATCTTAAAATCATCATGGCGACTCCTACACCAGCCTCGGAGTCCCCATCTGGGGAGGCGACCATAAATGTTTCCAGGTCGGACTGCCTTTCTGTCGACGACCCTAAGTGTCTTAACAGCCCCCTCAACTTTTCTTCATTAACTTCTGCAACATTCGCGGTCTAAGATCTAATTTTCAATCTGTAGAACACCACCTCTCCTCTTCTAAAACTCATCTTCTTTTCCTCACTGAAACTCAGGTGTCTGAGGCAACTGACAGTAGCCCCTTTTCTGTTCCCTCCTACTTTCTCTATCCTCATTTTCGATCTGAAGCTGGATGCTGCGTTTATGTGCGCAATGACTTAACCTGCTCTCGTGCCCACGCTCTTGAATCTTCCGAGTTTTCCACCATCTGGCTACGACTACAGAATCATTCTCAAACAAAATTTATCTGTGCTGTATACCTCTCACCTAACTCCTCTGACTATAAGAAATTCTTTGACTACTTAACTTCCAAAGTGGAGCACATTCTGACCCTCTTCCCTTTTGCAGAGACTTCCATTCTTGGAGACTTCAATGTTCACCACCAGCTTTGGCTTTTCTCTCCCTTCACTGACCATCCTGGTGAACTAGCCTTCAACTTTGCTATCCTCCACGACCTAGAGCAATTGGTGCAACACCTTACTCGTATTCCTGACCGTCTTGGAGATACGCCCAATATTCTTGACCTTTTCCTGACCTATAATCCTTCTTATGCTGTCACCCTTTCTTCTCCGTTGGGCTCCTCCGATCACAATCTCATATCTGTATCTTGTCCTATCGCTCCAATTCCTCCTCAGGATTCCCCCTAAGCGAAGGTGCCTCTGGCGTTTTGCCTCTGCTAGTTGGGGAGACCCGAGGAGGTATTTTGCTGATTTTCCTTGGAATGACTACTGCTTCCGTGTCAGAGACCCGTCTTTGTGTGCTGAACGCATAACAGAGGTGATAGTGTCTGGCATGGAGGCGTACATTCCTCACTCTTTTTCTCGTTCTAAACCTTCTAAACCTTGGTTTAACACAGCTTGTTCTCGTGCTATACATGATAGAGAGGTGGCCCACAAAAGGTACTTAAGCCTTCCATCACCAGAATCTCATGCACTTTATATTTCTGCCCGGAACCATGCCAAGTCTGTTCTCCAACTAGCCAAAAATGCCTTCATTAACAGAAAGTGTCAAAACTTTTCAATATCTAACTCCACTCGTGACTTCTGGCATCTAGCCAAAAATATCCCCAATAACTTTGCTTCTTCTTCTTTCCCTCCTCTTTTTCAACCAGATGGCACCACTGTTATCACATCTATTTCTAAAGCTAAACTCTTCGCTCAAACCTTTGCTAAAAACCCTACCTTGGACGATTCTGGGCTTGTTCCTCCCTCTCCTCCACTCTCTGACTACTTCATGCTACCTATTAAAATTCTTCGCAATGATGTTTTCCATGCCCTCGCTGGCCTCAACCCTCGGAAGGCTTATGGACTTGATGGGGTCCCTCCTATTGTTCTCCGAAACTGTGCCTCCGTGCTTGCACCTTGCCTAGTCAAACTCTTTCAGCTCTGTCTGTCAACATCTACCTTTCCTTCTTGCAGGAAGTTTGCCTACATTCAACCTGTTTCTAAAAAGGGTGACCGTTCTAATCCCTCAAACTACCGTCCTATTGCTTTAATTTCCTGCCCATCTAAAGTTTTTAATATAGCCTCAACAGGAAGATTCTTAAACATCTATCACTTCACAACCTTCTATCTGATCTCCAGTATGGGTTCCGTCAAGGCCGCTCTACTGGTGATCTTCCCTTAGTGAGTCTTGGTCATCTTCTTTTAGAAATTTTGGTGAAACTTTTGCTGTTGCCTTGGGCATATCAAAAGCTTTTGATAGAGTCTGGCACAAAGCTTTGATTTCCAAACTACCCTCCTACGGCTTCTATCCTTCTCTCTGTAACTTCATCTCAAGTTTCCTTTCTGACCGTTCTATTGCTGCTGTGGTAGACGGTCACTGTTCTTCTCCTAAATCTATCAACAGTGGTGTTCCTCAGGGTTCTGTCCTGTCACCCACTCTCTTCTTATTAGTCATTAATGATCCTCTAAACCAAACTTCTTGTCCTATCTACTCCTACGCTGATGATACCACCCTGCACTTTTCCACGTCTTTTCATAGACGTCCAACCTTTCAGGAGGTAAACATTTCACGCAGGGAAGCCACAGAACGCTTGACTTCTGATCTTTCAAAAATTTCTGATTGGGGCAGAGGAAACTTGGTATTGTTCAATGCCTCAAAAACTCAATTCCTCCATCTATCAACTCGACACAAACTTCCAGACAACTATCCCCTCTTCTTCAATGACACTCAACTGTCTCCCTCTTCTACACTGAACATCCTCGGTCTGTTCTTTACTTATAATCTGAACTGGAAACTTCACATCTCATCTCTAGCTAAAACAGCTTCTATGAAGTTAGGTGTTCTGAGACGTCTCCCCCAATTTTTCTCACCCCCCAGCTGCTAACTCTGTACAAGAGCCTTATCCGTCCATGTATGGAGTATGCTTCACATGTCTGGGGGTTCCACTCATACTGCTCTTCTAGACAGGGTGGAATCAAAAGCTTTTCGTCTCATCAACTCCTCTCCTCTAACTGACTGTCTTCAGCCTCTCTCTCACCGCCGCAATGTTGCATCTCTAGCTGTCTTCTACCGCTATTTTCATGCTAACTGCTCATCTGATCTTGCTAACTGCATGCCTCCCCTCCTCCCGCGGCCTCGCTGCAGAAGACTTTCTTCTTTCTCTCACCTCTATTCTGTCCACCTCTCTAACGCAAGAGTTAACCAGTATTCTCAATTATTCATCCTTTTCTCTGGTAAACTCTGGAACTCCCTGCCTGCTTCTGTATTTCCACCTTCCTATGACTTGAATTCCTTCAAGAGGGAGGTTTCAAGACACTTATTCATCAATTTTTGACTACTGCTTTGACCCTTTTATGGGACTGGCATTTCAGTGGGCATTTTTTTTATTTAATTTTTGTTGCCCTTGGCCAGTGTCCTTCCTACATAAAAAAAAGTGCTTGCGTCTTATCTCGACTGTTTGATAGAAAAAAAAAACATATACATAAAAAAAGAAAAAGCTAGGAGTTACAACAGGTTCCAAGAGTGTTTTCATAATTTTAGAGATTAATCAACAAGGAATCTGTACCGTGAATAAGAAAACATCCATTGAAACATGACTAATTATCTGTGTGATCTTTGACAATGACCAAAACGCTTGATTAAGAATACAGACCAAAAAAAAAAAAAAAAAAGATAAGACAGCACTTCCGAGCCTCAATCCTTCAAGACACAAACTCAAGCAAGAAACAAAGGAAGGAGAAGTGTTAAGAGCAAGACAGCGAGTCACGTGTCACGGCAGGCACGTAAAGATCACCTGTGAGAACCAAATTAAGGCTTCGAGTTACATCGTGAAGACAATACCAAGTAATCTGCCTTCCTTCAACTATACTTTATTTTCACAAACACAGACGAAAGAAACGTAAGGAGAGATTATTACAGCACGAGTTTGATTCTTGCACACGTGAAATTGATGCCCCGTCAAGATAAGTCTGTCGGGTCTTGCTGTGCTGTTGGGAGTTCTGCATTGCTAGGAACACAAGGTCAAGGCTTAATTGGAAAGTTGACGCGCTTCCTCAAAAAAAAAAAAAAAATCCAACGCAGAGATTGGTTGAAACGATGAAACTTACTCGCTTTACGGAAAGTTTGACTCGTGATGCCACGGTGGGAGGAGGAGGAGGAGGAGGAGGAGGAGGAGGAGGAGGAGGAGGAGGAGGAGGAGGAGGAGGAGGAGGAGGAGGAGAAATACAAAGAAAAAAACAAAAAACAAAAAGCAGTAGACATATTAGTATTTATGGAATTGTTTGTGGGTCTATACTGACCATATACAGTGAAAAAAGAGGAGGGAAGAACAAGAACAAGAACAAGAAGAACAAGAACAAGAATAAGAAGAACAAGAACAAGAAGAACAAGAGAGAAGAGAGGAGGAAAGGACGAAGAGAGAGAGAGAGAGAGAGAGAGAGAGAGAGAGAGAGAGAGAGAGAGAGAGAGAGAGAGAGAGAGAATAACCCCTTTGAAAAATTAAGAAAGAACAAACTCATATATTACCAAACACGGAGGCACATAAATAATGCCCAATGAAACAACAACACAGCCTGGCACTGGGCTGGGCTGGGACGAGGAGTAATAACTGCTTTTTGTTTGGAATGGAGACAGATATAGTGTACTGTAGACCCCATCAAACATTTCTCTCCCTAATGACACACGTACGCCGGGGAACAAATCAACCATGTCAACCTAACACGGGCAAGCCAGCTGGTGTTAGTGTTGACCTGCGCCATTATCTTCATTATAGCGCCCTACTACATTCACAAACCACTGAGTCATTACGTATGTGCGTGTGTGTGTGTGTGTGTGTGTGTGTGTGTGTGTGTGGTATGCTAGCGCGTGTGAACCTTTGAAGTCCTGCGGAGATTGTGTTACGAGGCGTATAAACCACAAACACGCACTCTCTCCCTCTCTCTCTCTCTCTCTCTCTCTCTCTCTCTCTCTCTCTCTCTCTCTCTCTGTCTGTCTTCCTCTTCATCTTTACTTAAAATGTTCCTCTTTTACGGGTATTTCCTTCCATTTCATCCAACTAACGCTGGCTGTTTTCCTCTCACCGCCTCACAAGACTTCCTTCATTCTACCTTCTCGTAGTCATAATGAAACTGATCGCTACCTACTCTGCTACCTTCTGTTGACGTGAGAGTTTAGTCATAGATATACTTCTGATGGTACTCATGATATTAGTAACTTCTGAGTCAAAGAGAGATTCATGGCCATATCTCATACATTCATGATAGATACTAGTTCAGGAGCGTTCCTAGATGATGTTGAATATACGTGGGGACGTTCTCGTCTGGGAAGAAAGTGGCCAGAGTGAGTTGATCTTTCATAATCAGATCCCGGTGGTCGGAGTGGATGCCGAAAGGAATGAGATGGGAATGAATGGGAAACAGAAATTAATTTAAAACACTAATTGTTCATTGATGAAAATAAACAATCTGACACTCGTTACTTCTTAAAAAAAATAAAACAAAATATTTTACTAAGCAAAAGTTAAACTGGGTCCCACACAAAGTTTAACTAATCGATCTCTCCTTTTGGCGAGAGTGGCGCCTTTCATACTCACGTCTAAACTTGCACCGCCACATGCTGTTCACCTTGAGGAGAAGCCATACCAATTAAGGGGTTAAGTTTCTTCGTTCCCCTGCGTGCGGCTATGGAATTATGGAAGGCGAGGCGAGAGAAACACCATGCAGGGGAGAAAATAACGACTTTCCTTATACCTAAATTATTCCGCCAATAATTCCTTCAACCAAAATAGCGAAGAGGGAATGGCCTGCACGTATGTGCCTGATATCAAGTGTCCCTTCGGTATAGTAAACACGGAGAGACTTACTGCAGTGACTCATATGCAGGTCTTGCTCTCGCTATGATTCTTATTTTAGGAACTTGGTCACCGCTTCCTTCTTCTTACGTTTTTTTTTTCGCTTTTTTTTTTGTCAGTTGGTGTGTCATATATTTGTCAGTGTATCTTTCTATTATGTGTATATGTTTGCTCTCTCTCTCTCTCTCTCTCTCTCTCTCTCTCTCTCTCTCTCTCTCTCTCTCTCTCTCTCTCTCTCTCTCTCTCTCTCTCTCTCTCTCTCTCTCTCTCTCTCTCTCTCTCTCTCTCTCTCTCTCTCTCTCTCTCTCTCTCTCTCTCAAACCTTTCCCTGGCACCTTTCCATAAGCCAAGCAACATAACTCTCCCTCTCCCTCTCTCTCTCTCTCTCTCTCTCTCTCTCTCTCTCTCTCTCTCTCTCTCTGCTGAACCATCTCACCAAACATGCAAGGCTCATCATGTATCTCTGTTATCACAGTATCCTCTCTGTGTTCACTTGAATCTGCGTCTTCCAAACCTCAGTGGAATGTGTTGCCGTAAACCACATTATGTCTGACACGGATTTACCTTCTCCCATGACTCTTTTTCCTCATCTTTCCCTTCTTGTTCTTGCCCTTTCTCTTCCTCTTCCTTCGTCTCTTCCTCCTTCTCCTTCTCATGGTTCACATTTTAAAAGACCATGTTCCTCCTCCTCCTCCTCCTCTTCCTCTTTCAGTGTCTTCCTCCCTTTCCTGCGTCTCTTCCTTTTCGTTCTCCTCTTTTGCTTCACTCATTAGACAACACCACATCTTTAAATATCTAATTCTGCCTGTCTGTCTGTTTACACACACACACACACCCTCTCTCTCTCTCTCTCTCTCTCTCTCTCTCTCTCTCTGACGTGACCAGCCTGTGTCAGCATTTCTCAGCATAGCGGCTCAGAATTCACTTCACTGCTCTGCTAATATCTTCATTTACTTTCCTTTTATTCTCTTGTGTAACTCTCCCTTTTTTTCCTTCGTCTTTCTCGCTCGCCTCGTCTGTTCATTCACTTCTCCTTCTTCACTCTCTTTTCATTCCACTCATTCCTCTTTTCAGAAGCTCTTTAAAAGACTTCCAGGCTCCCCCTTCCCCCTTCCTCCTTCTGCACCACCTCTTCCTCCTCTTCCTCCTCCATCACCTACTACTACTCCTACTCCTCCTTCGTCCCCCTGTCTGCATCTCTGACTAAAACTCTCTCTCTCTCTCTCTCTCTCTCTCTCTCTCTCTCTCTCTCTCTCTCTCTCTACCCTTTGCATTTTACTTTTCACCATCTAGTTCTGTTTTTTGATCCTCCTATCACATTGCGCCAACAGTTCATTGATTTAAACATCGTAATAAAAAACAAATAGCTTAGACTTTGGCAATAAAATAGGTAATGGTTATGTTAAGACTGTGATCTATTTCATCCTCAGTTTAAGACTTACATTAATATTCTTCATGGGTTTCTTTTTTTTTTTTCTTTCATCTTAATGAATCTTATATGTCTTGTGTGCGTCTCTCTCTCTCTCTCTCTCTCTCTCTCTCTCTCTCTCTCTCTCTCTCTCTCTCTCTCTCTCTCTCGCTTTCTTTTTTCTAGATCTTTACGTAACCTATGTCCCTTAAATTCTTTCAGGTGTATGTATATCTATTTCTTCTTGTTCCTTTTCTTTTCTTTCTTTAACTCTCTCTCTCTCTCTCTCTCTCTCTCTCTCTCTCTCTCTCTCTCTCTCTCTCTCTCTCTCTTACTCAATTTATAGCATCGAATAACGTCTTCCTTGGTCTTTTCTCCCATAACTTTCGCGTTCTATTTTCATCCGTCTAAGTTGATTTTTCCTTAACACTGCAGCGGATATATATATATATATATATATATATATATATATATATATATATATATATATATATATATATATATATATAAATAGACAAAAATATATACAGACAGCCATACAGACAGAGAGAAAGGGAAGCCACGTAGACACACATACGCACAGAAAGACGGAAAAGGTTAAAAGAAGAAGAAGAGAAACTTTAAGATGCTTCCGCGACAGAAAGGTGTTTGAAAGGTATTTTTTCTTACTCTTCATCCTCTTACTCCTCCTCCTCCTCCTCTTCTTTTTTTTCTTCTTCTTCCTTCTTCCTCCTTCTCCTACTTTCTTTCTTTTTTTTTATTGTTGTTGTTGTTGTTGGTTACTATCGTTTTTGTTTTTTCTTCTTCTTTCTTCTTTGTCCTTCTCCTTCTTCTTTTTCTTACTCCTCCCCCTCCTCCTCCTCCTCCTTCTCCTCCTCCTTCTTCTCCTCCTCCTGCTCCTCTCCACCTCCCTAAGTCTTCTCCACCTTAAAATACCGATCCTCTCTTTTTTCCCTTTCCTCCTTTCACCTTCAGGACACAACCTCAAACATTCACACACACACATCATCATCATCATCATCATCATCATCACTATCATCATCTTAAACACAGAGTGACGCTAACGAATCCAAACAAGAGAGAGAGAGAGAGAGAGAGAGAGAGAGAGAGAGAGAGAGAGAGAGAGAGAGAGAGAGAGTAAGCAAGCAGATCGTCCTCGTCGCCTCAGGGTTGACAAAAGAATCCGCATCTCTGTTTCAGAATTTTGCTTCCTCAGTCCAATATTGGCGCTCCCGGCCATATTACTCTCTCTTCCCTTGACTTCTTCTTCTTCTTCTTCTTCTTCTTCTTCTTCTTCTTCTTCTTCTTCTTCTTCTTCTTTTCCTGATTTTTCTCTTCTTTTCCTTCTTCTTTTTCTTCGTCTTCTACTTTGACCTCGTCCTCTTCCACTTCGTTTTTTTTCATCTTCCTCCTCCTCGTCCTTCTTCTTTTTTTTTCTCTCTCTCTCTCTCTCTCTCTCTCTCTCTCTCTCTCTCTCTCTCTCTCTCTCTCTCTCTCTCTCTCTCTCTCTCTCTTCCATTCTTCACTTTTTTCGTCATTTTTCTCTTCTTTACGTTTCTGTTTTTATTTATTTTTCTCATTAACTTCCTCCTCTTTACTTTCTTCATTATCATCATTTTTCTTCTTGTTCTGTTTCTTCTTGTTCTGCTTCTTCTTTCTCCTCCTCTTCTTCTTTTTCCTCCTTGTTCTCCTCCTCCTCCTTCTCCTCCTTGTCTATTCCTTTCTCTTCTTTATTTACCGCTTCTCTACACTCCCTCTTTCTTCTTCAAATCGATCGGATGAAAAAATCTCGCGTCACTGGGAATGGAATGCGTCAATATCTGTCGCTTATCTATGTTCGTGTGAATGGAACCTCAGGAATTGGTGTAGCATTCCTTTCTGTAGATTTTTTATTTATTTATTTTTTTTGTACCTATGATGGCGAGAGAGCGTGTTTTTTTTTTATATTTTTTTTTATTTTGAATTATTTATTTTATTATACGAAGGTTCTTTTGTTGTGATTAGTCTTCTGTAAATGTAAAGATAAATAACTACCCTACATGTTTCTCATCCTACAAAGGTGCATAATTGACTCTTCCTCATCGTCATATAAGCTTTTCCTTGTTTTGCTCTTCTATTATTATTCATTATCTATCTACCTATTTATCAGCTCAATATTCAGCTCTTCTGCTCCTCGCCATATTGGACACAGCGCCGCCGGATTCAGGAGTGTGGATATAGCGGAGATATAAACACCCCTTCACTTTCCCGCAGCACGCAGAACACGTTACGTTTAAGATTTTTAGGTATCAGGCGTGACTCTTCGTTTCGTCACAATAACGTAATTTTTCTCCGCTGCTAATCGTTTTCATTTTCATTCCTCGTCGTCGATTTTTCATCTGTATCTAATGTACTTGTTCATCTTTTTAAATGTGTAACAATGATCTACTTTACAGTTGTATACGAAGAGAAAAAAATAAATTTTATCAACTTTCTCTTTAGCTACTTTTGCATTAATTTCAAAACTTGTTTAACAGTTATAATTCGTACACTAACATAATTTATGTACAGTTATAGCGGAAGGTTAATGAAGGACGTGACATGATGGTAGACGAGGCTGTGAGGCGCTACGCTTGCTGGCTACCTGGAGTGACACAGTAATGCTCCACACAAAGACCGCATTTCCAGCACTACAGTGATCTAAATATGAACGGGAGGGAGCGTTAAGAAATGAAGCACGTCACTAAAATAACATTACGGATAATGTCTGGCATGTGAAAGCGTGATGAACGTTGCAGAATATTCAAAGCTGTGACAGAAAGAAAAATGTTTTGGAATGGATTTAGTCTGTGACGAAATTATGATGTGGAAGCATGACACTGCAGTCAGCGGAAATATATATAAAGCAATATGTAAATACTCTCAAAAGCATATATAGATATTAACGTCAAGCATAGAAGTCTTGAAATATAATTCAAGGTAAAATTGATGATGATATTTTTTTTCTTGTATTTAGTTAAAAATTCTGCCAAAAATAAAAGAAACGAAAACTACTAGGTAAATCCACAGATACGGTTTCACAGACTGTAATAAAGTCTTCAATGGAAAAAGTACAGCAAAAATATATTGCAGATATTTTGATTTTTAAGTTTTAGTAACAAACTCATAAATACTCAAAAAGAAATATTAATGTTACAAGTAAAATATATACTACTTAACAAGCATGAACATATTACTATGTAATAAAATACCTTATAATTAATTACTTGTATGTTATATTCAGTAACTTCAAGTGAAATATATTATAACTATTTCAGTATTCACCAGTCTATGCTGCTAAGATAAATTAGAATCCAGAAGTGTGTGGCACAGACAGGCAAAAATTGCAACCTTTGGTCAGGATATGAATCAGTTACATTGTTTCTGAATGACAATCTGATAACAAAATGACTCCAAGTTAGATACATTCACATTACGGGCATAAAATATTGATTACATACGGTAGTATGAATATTAAGGTGTATGCTGATGATATTAAAAGAAGGTTCAAAACTGTGCTTTCTCTGTGTTAAAGAATTAAAACAACTACTTAATAACACTAATTTTAATAATCATACTTTTAATAAACATGTGTAATAGGCGACACTTGCTATTAAAAGAACTAATGATGAGATAATAATGAAACCATGAAATCTTCAGAAACTCAACAGTAGTTACCCAATTATGTAAAGACAACACTGTAAAGTGATAATTACTTTTGTTGGAACATCATATAACATTAACCACAAAATACTTTCATGTATTACGGCTTAAAATATTATTACTTTACATTCATAAGAGACTTCAACTTATGACGTGTGATTTACTTTCTATAATTCTTTTCAAATTACGTTATGGTGGTGACCTTCATGACACCACGGACACACGATGAGAAATGATCACCCGGACACACAGGCACGAGCCCGCGCCATGACTGACAGCCAGTGATTGCCTTGACAAATCCTTATTTCCGGATTTATCAGCAATCTATTTATTATGAAATGTGTTTGACGCCAGCATGCCACACTCTAATGCGCATTATGGACGGGAATGGCTCACTGACTGATGGAATGACGGAAAAATCTATTATTACTTCTTCGACTATTGCTACAATAAACAATAATATTCCCGTAATGGTAATGCAAGTTTTATCTAGTCCTGAGCATCTGAGTTGGACACGGAATCTGGAATGTAATGCAAGACAGTATTGCCTCGCACTGCCTCATGGCGTGGTGTTACCTGAGGCTGGCAGAGCTGAACACCTCAGAAGCTGCTCCTCATTCACTTCACCCTCACTCACCTGGAAAGAAAAGAATTGTTATTGTTGTTGTTATTATTATCATTATTATCATTTTTATTACTATTATTATTATTATTATTATTATTATTATCATTATTATTATTATTATTATTATAACGATGATAATGATAACAATTACTACTTTTACTACTATGCACTGCTTCGCCAAATTTGTCACCGATATTGTGTCATCTGAACACATACAAACTTGGTAAAGCTGCCAATGACTGAGGCTCTCACTCTATTCCTGCTCTATAAGCTGGTTTGAATTGTGCTGCAAAATAATGTTTCACCAATTCCCTCACATTACTTAATAATTAAGGGCCACCAAATAAATCCAAATATCCAAACAAAAGTAATGTGGTGTCTTACAATTAAATGATGGTTTTGGTAGGAAAAAGACGGCAATACGAACATACTTACATCAGACAGCAAACAATACCATCAATCATTGGCAATGTTAAAACGTCTGTGCGTCTTTACGGAGCAATATTATCGTGACAGAGTTGAATAAGCAGAGAACACAGTACTACAATATTACTACTACCCCCCATAATATTACTACACCAAACATCAATGTAGCATAAAGCACCCATTCTCATCCATCTATCCTCTCCTCCACTCTCTGTCACGCATCACTCCCTCCTGCCTTTCATGATCGCATCTGAATCGTCTCTCGTTTCTTTCCCTCTCAACTCTCCAGCCACCTCTTCTTCATTGCTTGCTTGGACGCTACTCTCCTCCCTCTCATCGCCTCTTTCCACTATCCATTCACTTCTCCACATATTCCTTTCCCCTTCAATTCTCTTCACTCCTCCTTTCACTTCTCTTTGAATTCCCTTCCCTACAATATCTCGTTCTCCTTATCTCTCTCTTCTCATCCCTGAAATGTTTCTCTTTTTCCTTCTCTTCCTGCCTCGTTCCACCATCACCACCATCACCACCACTACCTCCTCCTCTTGTTCCTCCTCATCCTCCATCTCCTCCTCTTTCGTCCGCGTAACCGGCGAAGATAAAAACAATAAGGCCGAGGAAAACAATAAGGAAGGCGGGAAGCGCATTATGCTCCGTCGTTCGAGGTTCATCGCTCGCACAAAAGAGGATTCGATTTGTTTTCTCTCTGAAGCCGATTCTCTTTCCCTTCGAGAATTATGATCGACTCCCTTTACGGCTTGTCGGATTACACGCCACCTCTGAGGAGAATCCAATACCCTGTCCTGTCACCACACGCCTCACCTCCCTCCCCTTCCCTTCCCCTTATCTCTCCTCTTCCTCCCCTGTGTGAGGATAAAAGAGATAGCAGGGTAAAGCAAGGAAGGGGACGAGTGTGTGTGTGTGTGTGTGTGTGTGTGTGTGTGTGTGTGTGTGTGTGTGTGTGTGTGTGTGTGTGTGTGTGTGTGTGTGTGTGTGTGTGTGTGTGTGTGTGTGTGTGTGTGTGTGTGTGTGTGTGTGTGTGTGTGTGTGTGTGTGTGTGTGTGTTAATATTTAGTAACAGTGAACGTACAGGTATCGACAAAGAAAAACAAGAAAGAACCACACATACAAATCAGATTGAAGAATAAAACAAGAGTATGAAGAGAGAGAGAGAGAGAGAGAGAGAGAGAGAGAGAGAGAGAGAGAGAGAGAGAGAGAGAGAGAGAGAGAGAGAGAGAGAGAGAGAGAGAGAGAGAGAGAGAGAGAGAGAGAGAGAGAGAGAGAGAGAGAGAGAGAGAGAGAGAGAGAGAGAGAGAGAGAGAGAGAGAGAGAGATAATCGCGAACACCACACATAAAAGATATTCTCAATTCTATAAAAGACTTGACCAAAAAAAAAAAATAAATAAATAAAAATAAATAAATAAGAATAAATAAATATTTTTTCGTGTTCTTCAAGTTTAAGAGGAAAAAAAAAAGAAACAGTAATGAAAAAGGTAAGACGGAAAAAGTAAAACTAATATTAATCACACACACACACACACACACACACACACACACACACACACACACACACACACACACACACACACACACACACACACACACATGCATCTCCGTTTTCTCTTGAATGCTGTAGTCCACCCTTTTTAAAATCCACCTTCAATTCCTACAAGTTCTTTACAACCATTTATTCCCTGTCCGTTTTGCTTCTCCCCATCTCATACCATTTTTTGCCTTCCATTATTTATCTGACCATTTCCTGCGTGCATTCCCTTTCCCTCTCACCCAATTTTTCCGTCACTCAACCGCGATGGCTTTTGCCCGCTTCCCTTTTGCATATTTCTCTCTCTCTCTCTCTCTCTCTCTCTCTCTCTCTCTCTCTCTCTCTCTCTCTCTCTCTCTCATATGTCTTATTCTTTACAGCGTTACGAATACATTAATCTAACGTGTCTCTCTTCCATTCACGTCTGCCCTTTTCATGTTTGTATCATTTCATTATTATCTCTCTCTCTCTCTCTCTCTCTCTCTCTCTCTCTCTCTCTCTCTCTCTCTCTCTCTCTCTCTCTCAGGTACGGAGAACACCACCTAGCAAGGACCAAATATGTCTGATGGTTCCATTAACGAGGAGGATGAGAAGGAAGGGACGAAGATGAGAGGGAAGGGGAGGAGAGGGAGCAAGAGCAGCAGCAGGAAGAGGAGGAGGAGGAGGAGGAGGAGGAGGAGGAGGAGGAGGAGGAGGAGGAGGAGGAGGAGGAGGAGGAGGAGGAGGAGGAGAGGAACGGGATATGACAGAAGAGGAAGGGGAAATGAAAGATATATATATATATATATATATATATATATATATATATATATATATATATATATATATATATATATATATATATATATATATATATATATATATATATATATATATATATATATATATATATATATATATATATATATATATATATATATATATATATATATATATATATATATATATATATATATATATATATATATATATATATATATATATATATAGCTATATTATAGTATCTGTTTCTTTCTCTCTCTCTCTCTCTCTCTCTCTCTCTCTCTCTCTCTCTCTCTCTCTCTCTCTCTCTCTCTATCCATTTACGTATTTATATAAGCATGCATGTCTCTCTATTTACTTATCTATCAAGAAGAAGGAAGATGATGAGAATGAGAATGGAGAGAAGGAGAAGGAGAAGGAGGAGGAAAACAGGAGGAAGAGGAAGGAGAAAAAGACAAGAAAAAAAATTACAGCAACAACATTTTAACATGAAGACACTAATACCACCACTAACGACAAAATCACACACACACACACACACACACACACACACACACACACACACACACACACACACACACACGGTGACAGACACACGCAGGTCTGTCTGGCATGAGTACTGTCCCTAGGCTGAAAACCAACTAATTTATCGCTATTGAAAGTCGATAATAGCTCCCAAGATGAGAGAGAGAGAGAGAGAGAGAGAGAGAGAGAGAGAGAGAGAGAGAGAGAGAGAGAGAGAGAGAGAGAGAGAGAGAGAGACGAATACAATAATCCTATATATCACTGTTTTTTTCCCAATAAGGTAATGAATGCGTGGAGTCAGGCGGCGGCTGTCACTGAGAGAATCATTGCTGCTGTGCTTGCTCTCGTCTTCTTAACCCTGTCACTGTAATAACAATTCACAGCATTAGGGAAAATGTATGGAGTCTTTATAAGTACGTAGCAGGGAATGAAAAGGATAGATATTGCAATGTATACGCCGTGTAATGTTTGGAAGTGGCTGTAAAGGAGAGGGAACCGTCTCAGAGTGGTTTGTGGTTAATGAAAGATTTTTTGGACAATTATTCTTACACTCCAATCTTGAAAAATAAATAAATGAATAAATAAAAAAAAACTAACCTAACGTAACTTAACCTAACGTAACAACCTAACCTAACTAAGCCTAACCTAACCTAACTTACCCTATCCTAACATAAAAGACCAAAACTAACCCTCTATTCTTTCTTTTCCTCTTTGTCTGCGCTAACACATTCCTGCGGCGTCCTGAATGTTAACAAGATAAGACTGTAGCAGCCAAAAGGTTAATCTCAGCGTCCTCACTCAGCTTACGCATTACCATAATTACATCTACAGGTGTCGCCAGGTGTTGGTAGACAAATTCTAGTCATATTACCTGAAGAAGCTCATCTACTGATCTACGTCTGATATCAGGAAGAGAGAAGAATAAAGGAGTGATGAATAAAAGAGATGAGGATGAAGAAGGAATAATGTATGAGCGAGTGGGGAGGAGAGAGAGGAGGATTAGAGGTAAAAGGGAAGAGGAGGGTAAGATAAAAGATTCATAAGAGCTACCTGCAACAGTATATGGGAACGGATTGAAGCAAGAGAAGAGGAAGGATTAAAAGAAGAGGATAAGGGGAAAAACGACGAAGATGGGTAAGTGTATGGGCGTGAAGGGGATGGTATGTTAGTAAGTGGCAATAGTAAAGACAAAATAAAGTATGCAATGGTGTATCAATGCATAAGAAAATAAGAAAATAAATAAGAAAAAAACAGAAGGAGAAGGGAAAGAAAGGACAAGAAGATAAAATTACAGATTAGTGTATTGGTGCACAGGAGAGAATGAGGAGAAATAAGTGAAGAAAAGAAAAATGGTAATAAACGTAAAGTACAAGAAGACAGAAAAGTGTGTAGAAGTGTAGATAAGGAATAGGAGAAAAAGAGAAAAGAAATAAAGGATGATAAAGGGAAAGGATAAGAAGATAGGATAGTGAATAGGAGTGCAAAGAAGGAATAGGAGAAAAAAAGATAAATAAACGATGATAAAAAGGAAAGGACAAGAAGATAGGATAGTGAACAGGAGTGTAGAGGAGGAAGAGGACAAATAAGAGTAGAGGAATGAAGAATGATAAAGGGAAAGGGCAAGGAGATAGAATAGCGTAGATAAGAAAAGAGGAGAGGCAAAAGAAGATTAATAAAGGATGAAAAAGGAAAATGACAAAGGAGAGGATAGTGTATGGGAGTGTACAGGCGGTGAAGGCAAAGCAGGTCGCCTTCATAACGTTTTGTGATTATCCAGGTGTGTGTGAGGTGGAGGGCTCATTAGCGGCGCTTACCTGGGGAGGAAAGTACCTGATGACCTGCTAATGACCCGAGCCCCGAGGAGCACCTTCACCTTTTGACCTTAAAATCAACCTCATTATTATTTTTTTCTGTCCCCCTCTCTCTCTCTCTCTCTCTCTCTCTCTCTCTCTCTCTCTCTCTCTCTCTCTCTCTCTCTCTCTCTCTGTCTCTTAATATGTTACACTTTTACTTATTTATGTAATCCCTTTACATAATATATTACATTACTTCTCATCTATATATTTCTTGTTGTAATGTAATTAATACTCACTTTAGATATCTTTGGCTAGTTCATCATTATTATTATTATTATTATTATTATTATTATTATTATTATTATTATTATTATTATTATTATTATTATTATTATCATCATTATTTTCATTATCATCATCACCACCATTCTCGTCATCTTCCATATTATCTTTATCATTCCTGTCTTAATTTTCATTATCGTCGTATGATTGTGTAATTACCATCACTGTACTCCTTCTTTTATCTTTATGTTTACAGCCATTATCTTTACGCATTTTATGTATCATAACTATACACTGCATAGATGAGCCACAAGAACAAGAAGCGCTCACAAGTCTCCGCAACAAGTGTGTCATAAAGCTTAACTCACCGGCGCCTGGATGAAAATCTCTACGGTGTCACTAAGTCACGTTTCACT
>NC_087151.1:25963520-25971020 GCF_035594125.1 Scylla paramamosain | reverse complement strand
CTATTCTGAATGTCAGCAAGGGACGGCCATAGCGATGAAAGAGTTAATACCACATAAAGTCCCCGTAGGCTTAACTGATCTACAAGCACCTCCTCTGCCTCCTCTCCCCTTTTGACCAGACATCCGACTGGTGCAGCAACAATACTCTTGATCCTTTCCTATATTTCCGATATTTGATATGTTAGCCTTGTCCTAAACTGATTTTTCGAGTTTATCAGTAGGAAAGCAATAATAATAAGAAACTATTCATCCTTCAGAAAAATTGAAGACATAAAATACATATTGTTTACATACATACACTCAAATGACTGTCGACACGAGCCGCTAGAGGACACCCGTGTTGATATTCGTATACGTATGCATCTAAGTAAATATATAATTTGTTTACACCTTTGTTTACATTTTCTGAAGGGTCAACATTTCGTATTATTGTCATCGAATGTATTTTTCAGAAAATCAGCTTAATGGAGGGATACATGATAAGGTAACGGAAAACATCTTAAATATGAAAAAAAAAAAATCGGTAAAGTGGCAAGAACATTGCTTACTACACCAATCAGCTGACTCGCGGAGGAAATGAGACAAAAGGCAGTGGGCGTGGTCTCTAGACCAGGTCATCCTACGGCAACAAATAATATATTCACCTTCATTACAAACCTCCTCATCTTTCTCTTCCATACAACTGTTCACTACCCTATCCGTGAACCAACAGCTATCTAAATATCTATTTTCAACTTTACTTCTCCAAACTCTCCTGCCCGTGAGTGTTGACTAACAAGAGGACTATGACTAATCCAACGGTAAGACCTAGCAACAAACCAGCACATAAACACATGCACCAAAAGAGGAACGGAGAGAGACACAGAGAAATGGGGACACAAACACTGACGGAAGTAATAATAGTAAGGGGAAATGCATTTTTATCCAGTAACGGAGATGAAAAAAGGCGGAAAAATATTCAACGATGGGATGATGATTCAAGACGAAAGACTGAACGAATGAGTGAATGAGTGAACTGAGTTGTGGAAGAGAGGGATAAGTTAAGAAAATTTTGGGGAGAGAATAGAGTAAAAGAAATTACATATATATATATATATATATATATATATATATATATATATATATATATATATATATATATATATATATATATATATATATATATATATATATATATATATATATATATATATATATATATATATATATATATATATATATATATATATATATATATATAGAGAGAGAGAGAGAGAGAGAGAGAGAGAGAGAGAGAGAGAGAGAGAGAGAGAGAGAGAGAGAGAGAGAGAGAGAGAGAGAGAGAGAGAGAGAGAGAGAGAGAGAGAGAGAGAGAGAGAGAGAGAGAGAGAGAGAGAGAGAGAGAGAGAGAGAGAGAACAAAGGATTATAAAAGACAATTAGGAACGAAGAAAAAAGTAAGATGAAGATGGAGAAAGAAGTTAATAATAAAAGAATTAAAATAGGAACAATTTAAAGGATGACGATGAAAGAAATGAAAGTAAAAAAAGATAAGAAGATAAAAAGAAAGAAAAGAAAGGAAAAAAATAAGAGAGCAATGTAAGCACACGTATATAAGTCAGAGCCAGTACTTTTCTCAAAATTTCCTTCCATATTACAGAAAGGAGAAAAGTAATGATTTCCCTTGACGAGTAAAATATTGAAAACGAGGAAAGTATACGGACTTTTTTTCTGTGAATCTCTCTCTCTCTCTCTCTCTCTCTCTCTCTCTCTCTCTCTCTCTCTCTCTCTCTCTCTCTCTCTCTCTCTAAATATCTCTGGGAATATGTTAATTGGCCCAGTGATTTGTAAGGCTCTCGTTTCTCGAGAGACAAGGAGGAGGAGGAGGAGGAGGAGGAGGAGGAGGAGGAGGAGGAGGAGGAGGAGGAGGAGAAAGTAGCATCGACATAACAATAAGTTACAAAATCCAATGTGACAGAAAATTCTCTCTCTCTCTCTCTCTCTCTCTCTCTCTCTCTCTCTCTCTCTCTCTCTCTCTCTCTCTCTCTCTCTCTCTCTCTCTCTCTCTCTCTCTCTCTCTCTCTCTCTCTCTCTCTCTCTCTCTCTCTCTCTCTCTCTCTCTCTCTCTCTCTCTCTCTCTCTCTCTCACACCATGCCGGAGTAATACAATCAAGTCCAGTCCCTCCTCTCAGCCCCACAATGGCCTCACCTTCGCTTTCTGTAAATATTTGCAAGAGTAATTCAATTGTAGACTATTTTCGCCAAGTTTATCGCGCTCCCCACTGCAGCTCCCTTCCCTTTCCAACCCTTCCTTTCCCTTCCCTTCCCTTCCCACCGTCCACTCACTTGTCACTATTTTATGTTATACCTTTTGAGTTTTTTTCTTCTTCTTTTACTTTGTTTTTCTTCGTTCATGTTTTTTTTTTGTTTGTTTTTGGTTCGTGTCATATGAGCGTTCCTTTTTTTTTTGTTTTCTCATTTTCTATAGTTACTGCCATTCTGAAATAGACTTCTTATTTTTCATTGTTTTCCCCTTCGTGGTGGTGGTGGTGGTGGTGGTGGTGGTAGTAGTAGTTAGTAGAAATAGTAGTAGTAGCAGTAATTGTTGTTGCTGTTGTTGTAGTAGTACGAAATCATAATAATAATAAGGAGAGAGAGAGAGAGAGAGAGAGAGAGAGAGAGAGAGAGAGAGAGAGAGAGAGAGAGAGAGAGAGAGAGAGAGAGAGAGAGAGAGAAAGGTGAGGAGAGTCGCAATCCCTCCTCAAGTACATGCTAAGAGGCTGAGCCGGGTCACAAACATCTCTCTCTCTCTCTCTCTCTCTCTCTCTCTCTCTCTCTCTCTCTCTCTCTCTCTCTCTCTCTCTCTCTCTCTCTCTCTCTCTGTCTGTCTGTCTGTCTGTCTGTCTGTCTGTCTGTCTGTCTGTCTGTCTGTCTGTCTCTCTCTCTCTCTCTCTCTCTCTCTCTCTCTCTCTCTCTCTCTCTCTCTCTCTCACATTTATTATTATTATTATTATTATTATTATTATTATTATTATTATTATTATTATTATTATTATTATTATCATCATCGTCATCATTATCCTCTTCATCATCATTACCATCATTTCTTCTTCTTCTACTACTACTACTACCACTACAATCGACAACTACTACTACCACAATCCATACTGCATAATTCTTCCTAGTAATCAGTCACAGTGCAAAATCACGTGGCTTATCTATCTAACATAACAGCAGCTTCCCCAGCGGCAATACCTCTGACAATACCGAGGGAACAATCTTGGCAGGGGGACACACATTGCACGCTCAGGTATATTATAAAACTGCACACGCCTCACTTTGGCTGACGAAACTACTTTTTTTCCTTCTGGTAACACTGTGATTTGTTGTTGTACACGTTACCATTGGCTAGTTCGATTTAAATTAGGGAGATGTACGTGGTAAACTATTAGGAAAGGTAAGTAATGAATTGTATAGGTAATAATTTGTGTGAGGAGGATAGGAGTGAGAGTCAATGATGTTAAACTACTGCCAATGACGAGAGAGCGAAAAGAGTGGTCTACCAAGCTCGCCTGTGTGTTCTGGGGCACGGCATCATAATGAAGTAAATAGTTTGTATGATAATTAAGTATATTATATTACGAACCGGAAAGATAAATTGTTTTGGCCGCTTTTGAAAATTTACCTGTGCCTTTACAAGTGCATAAGTTCGCTGTATGATGACACATAACTTGAAGGTTTACGTTAGGCAACAACAAAGAACACTGTACCGCGTTTTCTCCATAACATAAAGGCTACAAATTCTTTTAGCCTCATTCCTTTCTCTTTCTCGGAGCGGCTTACTCTTAATGTTGTTATTAGACTGCCTGATGGTGCTGGGCAAACAAATGGAAAGACCAGACTTATTCCTGATGAAACTGATTAATGTACCCGGTGATATATTATGCACGAAATATATTGCATGTCAAGATATTATAATTAAACCAACATAAAGGGATGCATAAAAGATTTATTTATCTATTTATTTTCTTTTTAGATGAAGTTCCAAGACACAGTTGAGGTGAGCAAGGAAAACATCCAGAGTTCTTTCTTTTCTTCATTATTACTTGCAACGTTTCACTTTTACAGAAGGCATCTTCAGACTAGAATATATAATTACATTTAGTACAATATTAAAAAAAATATAATACAAAGAATAAGAGCAAAAAATAATAAGATAAGGGACACAATAATAATACAAAAATTAAAAACAAAAAAGCCGACATATGTATGACGGCAGGTCACATTGTTAACTAAAATAATAATAATAATAATAATAATAATAATAATAATAATAATAATAATAATAATAATAATAAAAACAGCAAAGATGGAGCAATAGAGCAATAATGATATAAGGTGGAAAAAAAAAACTAAGTGAATATCTAAGTAAAATAACCTTGGCGTGCACTCGCCGGTAGAAGGGTGAAGACTGACAGAAAGTGGTGTTGTGAGAGCTAGATTGACTACCACCTCAGAAACCGAAGCTCCGAGCAAAGGTTTGTGAAAGGTACAATTGGGATGATGATAATTAGTTATTTAATTCATTTTTCTTCTAGTTATATTTGCTGGTGATACTTACTAATATTTAATACTTGTTATAAGTTAAATGAGAAAATGTGCTTTTTCCTGCATTCCTCCGTTCAGAGAGAGAGAGAGAGAGAGAGAGAGAGAGAGAGAGAGAGAGAGAGAGAGAGAGAGAGAGAGAGAGAGAGAGAGAGAGAGAGAGAGAGAGAGAGAGTATGAAAGAAAAACAGAAAAAAAGAGGGAGAACGAGAAGGAGGAAAGATGTGACAGAAAACAACAAATTGGAAAAGAGGAGGCAGAGGAAGGAAGATAAAGGAAACGGAGAGAAAACGAGGAAAGAAAGAGGGAGGAAAGAAAACAAAAGATAGAAAAAAAGTGATGAGACAAAGAAGATAATAAAAGGAGGAGGAAAAAAAGCAGGAAGTAAGGAAGAGAGGAGAAGAGAGAGCAAAGGAAGATGGATGATAAATGAAAGAAGAGATAAGAAGGAAAGAGGGAATTAAGCGAGGAGGAAGAATAAAGAAGGAGGGAAGGAATAAGGGGGAGAAAAGAGGACTAATAGAAAAAAGAAGCGAAGAATGCAGGAGAATGAAGGAGGGAAGGAAGGAAGGAAGGGAGGGAGAAACAATGGGGAGACAGGAAAAAAGGAAAAGGAAAGAAGGGCAGATAATGAAGGTGGAAAAGGAGGGCAGAGAGGAAAGAGGGAGAGAAGGAACAGCAAACAAAGAATGAGGAGGAGAATGAAAGAGTAGAGAGAGAGAGAGAGAGAGAGAGAGAGAGAGAGAGAGAGAGAGAGAGAGAGAGAGAGAGAGAGAGAGAGAGAGAGAGAGAGAGAGAGAGAGAGAGAGAGAGAGAGAGAGAGAGAGAGAGAGAGAGAGAGAGAGAGAGAGAGAGAGAGAGAGAGAGAGAGAGAGAAGAACGAGAGAAGAAACAGCATACAAAGAATGAGGAAGAGTATGAAAGAGGAGAGAGAGAGAGAGAGAGAAAAAGGGAGGAAAGAAAGGGAGAGAAGAAACGGAATATGAAGGGAGGAGACTGAAGAAGGGAACGGAGGAAGGAGAGGCAATAGAGAGGGAGGGAGAGGAAAAAAAAAAGAGGGAGAGGAAAGGACTTAGGCTTGTCTTAGCGCTCCCACTTCAATTTGATGGATAGAAATAGAATGGGGTGTGTGGGAGCAAACGGGCTGAAAGAGAGAGAGAGAGAGAGAGAGAGAGAGAGAGAGAGAGAGAGAGAGAGAGAGAGAGAGAGAGAGAGAGAGAGAGAGAGAGAGAGAGAGAGAGAGAGAGAGAGTGTTACAAGGAGTTACAAGGAAGAGAAGTATTCCAGAAGGCCTTATGACCCATACAGGGGAGTACTGAAAGAGACTCAAACAAGTTAGAAACACATGTCCTGGCGAGATCGAGTCTACAACCTAAGCAGCACCTTGTCGAGTCGGGTCTTTAACTGCTGCTCTACAGAGTCACTATTGACGACATCTGAGGGAAGCGCATTCCAACGACAGCAGATTTTGTAGGAAAAGAAGTTCTCACAAAGATCTCTGTTATAACGCTTCAGTTCAAGTTTGTAGCCATTGTTACGAGTACGCCCCTCACTCAGCTGGAACAAGCACCTGAAGTCCACGATGTCGAAACCTCGAAGTATCTTAAATACCTCTATGAGCTGACCACGAAGCCTTCTGGTCTCCAGTGAGAAGAGGTTCAGCTCCTTCAGGCGATCTGTATAACACATGTGTCTAAGTTCTGGAATCAGTTTGATCGCCCTGGCCTGTACTCTCTCCAGTCTTGTGATGTCTTTACAGTAAGAAGGACTCCAAAACTGAACTGCGTACTCCAAATGTGGACGGACGAGAGTGTTGTACAGTGATAATACTATTTCTTTGTTTCCATATCCAAACTGTCTCTTTATGTAGCCTAAAATTTTTTGAGCCTTCTTCTCTACAGTTATACACTGCTTCGAAAACTTGAGGTCATTGGTAATAACTACACCCAAGTCTTTCTCCGAGTCAGTGCTCTCCAGAGCCTTTCCTTTAAGAAAATACTCAGATTGGGGGTTGCGGTACCCAATGTGCATGACCTTGCACTTGGCTACATTAAATGGCATCTGCCATTTGTCTGATCACTCTCCCAGCTTTTGGATATCAAGCTGAAGTTGTTCTACTTTCTCCAGAGTCGAAATGTCTGATCCTAGCTTCGTGTCATCGGCGAACTTAGAGATTCTGGAGACAATTCCTTCATCTATATCATTAATGTATATGATGAATAGCAGTGGACCAAGAACAGATCCCTGAGGAACTCCACTCGAAACCGGAGCCCACCCAGAAGCCTGAGAATTGATCACCACCCTCTGTCTTCTCTCCCTTAACCAGTTTTCTATACAACGACTTATTTCCCCCTGAATACCTAAGGCACAGACTTTCAACATTAATCGCTTGAAGGGTACCTTATCAAAGGCTTTCTGAAAATCCATGTACACTACGTCTACTGCCTTACACCTGTCATGCTCAGTGAACACCCCGTGAAAGAACTCGAGCAAGTTCGTGAGACATGAACGATGCCGCCGAAAGCCATGTTGAGAGTTTTTAAGTACATTGTTACCCTCTAGATGACCAGCTAGTTTATTTACGATTATACTCTCCAGGAGTTTTCCTACCACTGACGTCAGACTGACTGGTCGGTAGTTTCCAGGCTTGCTAGTACCGTCCTTCTTGAAGAGAGGGGCAACATTAGCTTCCCTCCAGTCTTGGGGAGAAGCTAATGTTGCCCCTCTCTTCAAGAAGGGCGGTACTAGCAAACCTGGAAACTACCAGACAGTCAGTCTGACGTCAGTGGTAGGAAAACTCCTGGAGAGTATAATTGTAGATAAACGAGAGAGAGAGAGAGACACAGAGAGAGAGAGAGAGAGAGAGAGAGAGAGAGAGAGAGAGAGAGAGAGAGAGAGAGAGAGAGAGAGAGAGAGA
>NC_087151.1:25931020-25953520 GCF_035594125.1 Scylla paramamosain | reverse complement strand
AATTCGAGACTATAAAAGACAATATAGACAGGTATGTGATGATGCTTAATTAGAGCGTCCGTACCTGCCAAAACATTTACCTTACCTCTATGCGAACATGGCGCCATCTACGTATTTCTGTCCCAAACATACCTGGAGGAGAGAGAAAAGTGGGATTAGTGATAAGAACGCGCTGATTAACAATTCCACGTGTATCATTTGTGGTAGGAGGTAATAAGGGCGGAGGAGAGAGACGAGATGAGGTGTGTGTGTGTGTGTGTGTGTGTGTGTGTGTGTGTGTGTGTGTGTGTGTGTGTGTGTGTGTGTGTGTGTGTGTGTGTGTGTGTGTGTGTGTGTGTGTGTGTGTGTGTGTGTGTGTGTGTGTGTGTGTGTGTGTGAGGACGGGGAAAGCTATGCAACACCAGAAGCCTTTCCATAAGCTGCAACGCCACTTCCCTCCCCCAGCCGCAGCTTTCCTACATGTTTCATCACCCACGCCCAAATGAACTCACACACACACACACACACACACACACACACACACACACACACACACACACACACACACACACACACTTAAACAAACAAGCATACACACACGCAAACGTTATTTTTTTCACATTGCCTCCTTAAATTAAAGTGGTCTACACACACACACACACACACACACACACACACACACACACACACATACACACATACCCTAGACTCACCCATTCATTCAATCCACGGTCTTGCTATACACATCCTCTACCTCCCATCCACCCATGCCCAACCCACACCCATCTCATCCCTACCCAAACACCCCAACCCGTCCCTTAACCCCCAACCCATTCTAACCCAAGCCTTACCATACCCCGTGCACTGACTTTTAAAACCGAGCCAGTGGCCATAAGAGCGGTAATAAGTAATTAAAGCGTTCTGCCATTCTCATTATAGGGCTCCAGGTTGCGTGCTCCTCGTCCAGACCCCTCAGCATCCCGCCACTAGCCCGCCAGCCCCGCCACAGCCTCGCCACAGCCCTGAACCATTACGCGTCATCTTTCCTTTGTCTGTCTGGCCCCAAACATTCTCATCAAGACCAATCCTTGTCCCACTCACAGCAGTTTCCCTTCATTCGTTCGTCTCGTGACCTGAACTTCTCTTTCCCCTTCTTCTTCTTCTTCTTCTTCATCTTTTTCCTCCTTCTCCTCTTCTTCCTCCTCCTCCTCCTCCTCCATGTTTCTTGCTACCGCCCAAGGGAGTGGAGGAGATTCTGGTCGAGGACGAATCGAAGAGAAAGAGAAGCGAAGGGAGAGAGAGGAGGTGAAGGAAGGGAAAGAGGAGGTAAAGCAATAGAGGAAGGAGGCGAAAAGGTGGAAGAAGAAAAACGAAGTGAGGGAAAGAAAAGGAGAGGGAGGGAGGTAGGAAGAAAAATAGGACGAGGAAGGACACCAGGGGAGAGAGGAGAAAAAAGAGGTAAAGGGAAAGAGAGGACGAAGAGGAAGAAGGAAGAAACCAAAAGAAGAGAAGAGGCAACCTGGGACGAGAAAACGAAGGTAGAAAGAAAGAGACGAAGGGGAAATAAGAAGAAACGAAGGAAATAAGGGAGATATTAAAGGAGATGAAGGAAGAAAGGAAGGAAGAAGACGAAAACGAGGTGAAGACTGAAGGAAGAAGTGAGAGTGTCTTAAGAGAAAAGGAAAGAGGAGGAGATGGAGGAGGAGGAGGAGGTGGAGGAAGAGGAGATGAAGCAGAGATGGGAGGGAAGGGAAGGAATTGAGGAACCTGATTGGAGGAGAAAACGAAGAAATGACAAGGGAGGGAGATGGAGAGGGGAGGGAGTGTGTGGAAGAAGGGGGAGAGGGGAAGGAAGGGTAGGTGAAGTGGACCAAAGAGGCTCATTTGAAATACAACCCCAACCGGGTGGTGAGGGGGATGGAGGAGGGAAGGGGGAAGGGGGAGGGGACACAGTATGGAGGGGGAAGGGGAAGGAATGCAGGTGTGTGCGCGTGTGTGTGTGTGTGTGTGTGTGTGTGTGTGGATGGGCGTGGTTCTCTCTCTCTCTCTCTCTCTCTCTCTCTCTCTCTCTCTCTCTCTCTCTCTCTCTCTCTCTCTCTCTCTCTCTCTCTCTCTCTTGAAGATTTCCTTTAAGGTGACGTCATTCTCGGAATCTGGTAAAGAGGAGGGGAGGAGAATGTGGTGGTGGTGGTGGTGGTGGTGGTGGTGGTGGTGGAAAAGGAGGAAGAGGGAGGAGAGAGAGAGGATGATGATAAAAAGAAGAAGAAGAAGAAGAAGAAGAAGAAGAAGAAGAAGAAGAAGAAGAAGAAGAAGAAGAAGAAGAAGAAGTGATAGTGATAAAGAAGGACTACGAGGAGAAGATTATTGATAGTGATAATCCTGGCGACGGTGATAACGATACAATGACTACAACAGACTGCAGCGCTTCATGGTTCATTCACGATACTGGTGATGAAAGTGACGGACAAATCAAATAATGGTGGAAACAACAATGACGAAAACTAACGACGATGACTGATGAAGGTGACACAGAAAATGATGATGATGGTGATGAGAGACAGTGAGAATCTTCTTATGATACAGAGAGTGACGATAATAATGATGGTAGTGATGATGATTGCAAACATTACTGTATATAACTGTAGATTGTATGTAGACTGTATTGTTTAGATGTTGTGTTTAGGTGATGTTAAGGTGTTGTATCCAGGTGTTGTATCCAGGTATGACATGCTGCGAGGGTGGGCGTGGTGCGTCGGTGTGAGGGTGGGACGGGACGGGCAGCAGGAGTAGGGGGGAGCATGCGGTAGTGGGCCAGAGGGAGTGGGTGGGCGAGAGTGACCTGTGCCGCCCGCTTCCCGCCTCCTCCCCCGAGTCAACAGCCTCCGGGGATCGATCTTACCCAGGGAACAAAGGTGCCACGAGGGAGCGATCGATTCACCAGCACCAGAGCATTCTTCTTCCTCCTCCTCCTCCTCCTCCTCTTCCTTTTCTTTCTTTTCATCTTATTCTACATATTCCTTCATCTTTTTTTTTCCGTCTTCTCTTTCAATATCTCTCTCTCTTCCTCTCCTCGTAGTTGTCGTCCTCTTTTTTTTTTCTTTCTTCCTTCTCATCTTCCTCTTCGAATTTTTTTTTTCTGATTCCTTGCAATTTTTTCTTTCCTTCTTCGATTTCCTCTTCTTCTTCATTCTGTAGGTTATATTGTTTCCACCTTTTCCACGACATTTCGCTTCTACCACTCCTTTTCCTTCTCCTCCTCCTCCTCCTCCTCCTCCTCCTCCTCTGTTCCTCTTGCCTCTTCCTCTCCGCTCCGTCGTTCTTCCCCAAACTGCCTTCCAACTTAGTATTCTGTTTTGGTAAGACCCCCCAACCTCCCCTTCCTCCCTCTCTCTCTTTCTGCAAACCACACCTGAACTTTCTCTCTTTACCTGGTCAGCGGGTTACCTGTGCGTGACTAACTAGGTCACGGGATAGGTAATTAGAAGTGAGACTGTCCCCTTAGTGAGGCAGAAAAGCGGGAAGGGGGAAAGGAGGAACGTGGGCAGTAGGGAGTTAGTGGCCCTTGAAGACTCTGAATTAACGTGTTTAGGTACTACGTATGTTTATTTTCTGTTTCTGGAAGGGTGTTTTATCTGATTTTATCGTATTGTTGACTGTTGTGAAGGAATGAGGCAAGTGACCTGGTGGTGGTGGTGCTATTGGAAGATGATGATGATGATGATGATGATGATGATGATGATGATGATAATGATGATGATGATGATGAACAAAAGGAACAAAAACAAGCACAATAATAATAATAATAATAATAATAATAATAATAATAATAATAAGAAGAAGAAGAAGAAGAAGAAGAAGAAGAAGAAGAAGAAGAAGAAGAAGAAGAAGAAGAAGAAGAAGAAGAAGAAGAAGAAGAAGAAGAAGAAGAAGAAGAAGAAGAAGAAGAAGAAGAAGAAGAAGAAGAAGAAGAAGAAGAAGAAGAAGAAGAAGAAGAAGAAGAAGAAGAAGAAGAAGAAGAAGAAGAAGAAGAAGAAGAAGAAGAAGAAGAAGAAGAAGAAGAAGAAGAAGAAGAAGAAGAAGAAGAAGAAGAAGAAGAAGAAGAAGAAGAAGAAGAAGAAGAAGAAGAAGAAGAAGAAGAAGAAACACAATATTAACTTCGAGAAAGATATGTACCTCTATTAGAATGATAACAATAATATGATGATGATGATGAAGACGATGACAAAGAAGACAACAACAACGATAAGATGAAGAGCGCTATGCATTTAAACTCCTAACCAACAGAACAACAGACAAAAAAAAAAAGACAAAAAAAAAAAAAATAGACGAACACACACAAAGCAAACAAAAAACCCTAAAAAAAAGAATAAATAAATAAAAAATAAAAAAAACACACACATCCACTCACACAACACAACCTAACCTAACCTAACCTAACCTGACGTGACACTCCCACCACGAGCCGCAGGAAACAGGAGGTGACCTAACAACATTACCCTGTGTGTGCCTCCAGAGGGGAATCGACAAGAGCCTGGTTCTACCCCAACCTAACCTGACCTGAAGTGGCCATATATTACAGCTGTGTCCTGGCAGGTGTACGGTGGGATTACTTCAGGTGAGGTTAGGTTAGGTCACTGTAGGGGAAGGGTAGAGGGGAAGGAAGGGGGCGGTAAGGAGGGGGAGAGATTTGGGAGAAGTAGAGGGGAGAAGGGTGGGATGATTTAGAATATGGATGATACGGGTGGGGAGAGAGAGAGAGAGAGAGAGAGAGAGAGAGAGAGAGAGAGAGAGAGAGAGAGAGAGAGAGAGAGAGAGAGAGAGAGAGAGAGAGAGAGAGAGAGAGAGAGAGAGAGAGAGAGAGAGAGAGAGAGAGAGAGACCTTGCAGCGACGGAATAATTATATTTGTAAATTTGTAAGCCTGTGAATCTCTTCTGAAAGGAAGAAAAGACCGAATATACTATAACGAATCTCTCTCTCTCTCTCTCTCTCTCTCTCTCTCTCTCTCTCTCTCTCTCTCTCTCTCTCTCTCTCTCTCTCTCTCTCTCTCAATGACACTTGTAGCAGAATGAGTCAATTTATCGAACAGCAACAACTGACATGCAGCGGAGGAGGAGGAGGAGCGTGAGGGGAGGGAAGGGGTAGGGGAGAGCAGTGGGAAGATCTGCAGGGGACGAGGAGGTGGCTGGGGCAAGGCAAGGGAGGGGGAGGGTAAGGGGCGGAGGAGCAGGCAAGGTATACAGGACTGGTGGTTCTTAATTCTTTCAGCAACATCGTATCTGTTTATCTCCGTTCTGGGTACCGATGGAATAGTTTATGAGGTTAACGTTTTTTTTTTTCTAATGAAGGGGGTTGGGAATTGTCTAATTATTAATCTAATGTACTGTTATGTTTATATTGACTCTATTCTGCCTAACACATGGTGAGGTTGTAAGTCTATGAAATGTCTGTCTGTATTAGTGCAAAGGCTACTGGGGTCACCACCACCACCACCACCACCACCACCGCCGCCACCAGTAGTAGTACCATCTGTTTTTGTTCTTAAGTTCCAGTTTGTCATACCTTTACAAAACAAGAGAAAAGCAAGAATGAGTGGTCAGTAGCAAAGTATCATTACATTCATATCTCCTTTCAGCTTACAGAATGACAACTCGAGCGGCAGCAGCAATTCTACTAACAGCAACACTTTTACCACCACCACCATCACCACCACCACCATCTCTATTGCTACTACTACTACTACTACTACTACTGTATCACCTTGTCTGTTTAACACTTCTAATACGGTATAAACAATTCCTAGTCTATCGCAGCAAGTCACACACACACACACACACACACACACACACACACACACACACACACACACACACACACACACACACACACACCTAAGGCAAGGTCAAAACAGCTGGGTTAAGGTCCGCACCCATTCTGTGGCGGGCAAACACAGCGTACAGACTGAAAGGAGACAGTCTCCCCTGGCCGCCACTTGCAGCACGCCGAGCCTCGAGGGTGTGCGCCGAGTAGTAGTAGTAGTAGTAGTAGTAGTAGTAGTAGTAGTAGTAGTAGTAGTAGTAGTAGTAGTAGTAGTAGTAGTAGTAGTAGTAGTAGTAGCAGTAGTAGTAGTAGCAGTAGTAGCAGTAGTATCGTTATAAAAGCGGCGTTTATATTACATTGCGCATATATATTAAAATGCGCATCAGCCAATCAGTTCATGGATGAGGATGACAGGTGGAAATAGACAGGTATGTTTCGTACAGGCACTGCCACGTGTAGGCTGCTGGTTTCTTGCAATTTCCTTTATTTTCTTATGTTCTTATACCAGTTCGTCAGTGCCTCCGTCAGGTGCTTGTGGAGCTCCTCCCTGATAGCCTCTCCACCAGAAAGAATGCGCCGCTCCCCGCCCAGTGCACCACACTCTCGCGCCTCACGCATCATAAAAGACAGGTCGTGTGAAACCTCAGCAAAATGGTTCATGGCTTCTGGCTTTTTGTCATGTAAGAAAAATTTAAATTTCTTTCAACCTGTTCACTATTTCATGCTGTATAACACATCCACAAAATAATAAAGACTGTCTTTTTCAGTCAAGGTAACTAAAAAAACAAAGCAATACCTGTTATGAGGAAAAATCCACTATCAACACGAAAGGCATGCAAAAAATATATGCTTTGAATTTTAGACTGAAACGAACGTATTTACACAACCAAATTAATTTTCATTGCATGCTATCCTGTCCTTTACAGAAATTGATCCTGTTGACATTGCAGCGCGTAGACAGGGACAGGTAACAGTGGCGGGGCAACTATTCATAGCAACACCCGGAGCTCTGGTGATGCCATCGATGCAGAGGAGAATATAGACTGTGGCTAGAGGCAAGACTGACACACATCCTTCACGGCACAGGGTTAACACGCCATCCATGATTACCACACTGACTAAGGAGACAAGTGTAAAGATCTCTGAACAGGTTACAGGGAGTGGGAGACACGTGCACCTGTGTAACTTTTGTATGATACTGCCACGACTAACGACACTGCTTACAGAAATGTTGTAGCATATTAAAAGTAGAACAGAATCGGCTTTAATTCAAGGAAGCAGCACCCAGTAGTAGTAGTAGTAGTAGTAGTAGTAGTAGTAGTAGTAGTAGTAGTAGTAGTAGTAGTAGTAGAGGGAAGGGTAATAAAAATAATATTCGCAGTGACTCCAGGAAGATATAATCCAACAGCGACCTAATACTGAACACACACACACACACACACACACACACCTGACATGACTCACTGTACCTCCTCCTCCCGTTCCAAGTGTATCCCTCTGTTCCTCCCGCTGATGCATTCTCACGTGTTCACACCAACGGACAGGGAAACTCGCGGGAATATTAATGATGCTCGAGTTAAAGATGAAGCGTCAGTGAGGAGCGAGGCGTTACAACATTACAACTTATGAACATCTTGGAAACTTTGGTCTTTTGGTCTAATATTTTCGTTCATGAGTTAGTGGGTATTGTGGGTCTTTCAGATAAAATGCGTTTACAATATTGCTTGAAAATGATAAAATGATGATGTCACTCGCTTTTCCACTGGTCTAATTAGCAAAGTGGTTCGTGATACATTTACATTTCGTGAATATAAAGTAAAATATTAAACATAAAAGCACCACATTTCAGTTGGGTTTTTACGTGACTATCACCGCTGTGCTGTGCGACATACGGGAACAAAACGAACACTTCCTGGTAACTCGTAATGTTATGACTATTACATTTTCACTTGATGGCGTGTGGGAGGGATGTCGCCCCGCCCAATGCCTCCACTCCCTCCTCGCCGCCACGCGTGACCTTGGCTAGGCAAAACACACAGCAAGATATGATTAAGCCCTTTTCCATCTTGGCAACAGGTTAACCTAGTTTTCATGCTTGCCAGCGATACAACGTTTATTTTATTTTATTTTATTTTATTTATTTATTTATTTTTTTGTCATCTGAAGGCCACGTTCAGTATTCACAACTGTGGAATGGTGAACACGCAAAAACGCAAACAAAACAATCTGCAGAATGAAAAATGTCACTGCAAATGAATAGCATATAATAAACAAACAGTTAAAGCATAAAACAAAACAAGTTCCCATATATATATAAACACGGTAATGAATTATATAGTGAAATGTGTCAAGAGAAACTCAATAAAGTGTTGCGTGGGAAACACCGGGACAAAATTCCTCGCTAAACTGTGCATACATTGCTCAACACTGAAACAATACAACGAGACAGGAAGCACAGCCACCATAATGCTAGATTGAATTGATCATAATTTTGCTGTTATTACATATTGTCACGTCTGTGTGGACTTAACCATTGTGAAATTTGTGATTTAGTTCAAGTCTCGAGTCTCGCCCCCTGGCCATCCCCGCGGTGCAGCACTGGGGGCAGCGGAGGCTGGAGTCTGGCCCGTCTGCTGCATTGACTTTTATCAAAATCTCTGTGTTCATACTTTGGCTTCCTTGATACGGTTGCTTTTCACTCAACTTTATGTAGTACAAATATGTGTTTTTATTTTTTTGTTATGCTTTAGTTTCAGCATTTCTTTTTACTTTTCATAAAGATATAAAAATAGAGGGATGCTGCAAGAAACCATCAGGTATATATGTGTCATTCCTTGCATAAAAAAATAAAAAAAGCCCACCTATCCCCTGTCGAAAAAATGTAGAAATCTTGTTAAATTGTCACTAAAATCATAAAAATACCCTTAAAAACCCGCGTAATTTCAGGTAGAGCCCTTTGAATGTAGTGAAGGCGCAGCGCAGAAGTGTTTCACGATATTCCCACTGAATATGCTTCACTGAGGGACAGCCATGTGCAGAGTAGGTGAATTTTTGCAGATTTTCTTATGTTATTGTATTCTTATGAGCGGCCTCTTACCTCGGTGTTCAAGGACAGATGAATAAGTACCCAATAATCACTGTAACGTCAAGGCCACGTGGCGGTACAGCTTGTGAAATGTGCTTCTATACCTTGTCTCCATTTCGTTCATCAACGTCTGGAATAAACGCCACCGGTATGTGGACAATATGAATACAATTTCTCTCTTGTTAAAGGCAGATGGTATGTGTTTAATAATAAATTTTTCGATATTAGTTTCGCCCCGGGTGGTGAGGAGGGGAGTGGATGCAGGTTAAGCCCTTCACTGCTAAACAAATGTTACCACAATCAATTTCAACTTTTAGTTATTCAGATTTGTACTAGTCTCTTAAATAGTTTTCTAATTTAAAATGACAAATGTAGTTTCCTATTTTCTCTTTTTTTGCGTGTCCATACAAACGATTCTTTGCAGTGCTTTGAATCTTGACAAAGTAAAAAGATTGAAATAACTTCCAGGTTCATCAACACAGAGGAGTTTCTCTCTCTCTCTCTCTCTCTCTCTCTCTCTCTCTCTCTCTCTCTCTCTCTCTCTCTCTCTCTCTCTCTCTCTCTCTCTCAATCTCTCCTTCGCTACAAATTCACTTCACCAAAGTGCACAAGGCTACATGATTAGATTAACTAATGACAAAGAAGAGTTTGAGAGGGGATGGATAAAAGCCCTGAAGACTAATCAGACGATGCAACGCAAAGCAAAGAAATGCAATGCAGTGCCACGCGGCGCAACATAACATGGCGTAGCGCATCATAACCCAATACATAACACGACACAATTTAAAACAACGCAATGCAATCACAATCACACACCATATAATTCAACAGTATACAACGCAACGCAACAGAACGCGCTACACTCGCAGCACAACGCAACACAATGAAATATAGTACAACACAAAACAACACGATAGAACTTAACATGCCCGCTGCAACACTCCGTAACGCAACATGTAGGACAACTCAAAGCAACACAGCAAAAAGCACACACTCACCCACCCGTCAGCCCGTCACCCTCATCCCCTTCAGCGGCACGAGGCGAGGAGAGGCCAAGACGAGACCCCGACGTGCTGGAGGCTGCTGCTGCACAGACACAGATGGACCTCACGCCGACCAATAGTTCCCATATGCTCTGGATTAGCATATATTCCTGTTTCCCCATTCATCTCTCTCTCTCTCTCTCTCTCTCTCTCTCTCTCTCTCTCTCTCTCTCTCTCTCTCTCTCTCTCTCTCTCTCTCTGGCAGTAGAGGCGTTCAATCCTCTTCCCGATACTGGTCATGGGAAACAAAAGACTATCGGGAACCCCTTGATCCCTTCCTCTATAATTCCCTCTCCTCTTCTTTCTCCTTCATCTGCCTCCTTCTACACCACTACCCTCCTCCTCCTCCTCCTCCTCCTCCTCCTCCTCCTCCAGATGGTGCTCCCCGCCCGGTTCCTCCTGCCGCGGCTCCCACGAAGGATAAGGAAGGGCTGGAGGGATAAATCATCATACGAGAAACACGATACGTCAGCTGTCCATCTAAATTTATAAATCGTCGATGAAAAAAATGGGAAAAATAAGGAAAATTGTCTTTTTTTCGTGAAGAAAGAGAGAGAGAGAGAGAGAGAGAGAGAGAGAGAGAGAGAGAGAGAGAGAGAGAGAGAGAGAGAGAGAGAGAGAGAGAGAGAGAGAGAGAAATACATTTATACAGACAGGCAGACAGACAGGCCGGACAATGAAATGTGAGGAGCAAGGAAGGGGAGACGGAGAGATGAAGGGATGGAGGGAAAGAAGGAAAGGAAAGCCTGCCATGTAATATTTTTTTCCCTGTCGTGAGTTTGTGATGATTTGCTCTTCATTAAAACAAAAGTAATATTTTGCTGCGATTTTTTTTTTCATGACGAACTGATGGCTTGAAAAAAATATATAAATAAATAACTGCAATAAATAACGTGCAATAAAACTGAATCCTGCGCGTTGACACCAAAATAAACAGAAAGCGCACACATCCTCATTGATTGGAAGAGGAAGAGAGACAGGAACAAATTTTATGAAACGCTAAACAGACACTTGGACGAATGGAGGGACAGACAGACGATTTCAATAGACAGACGGGGAGATGAGGACAGGTACATAAACACGAGCAGGGCAACAGATTAAGCAGCAGAGCAGGGCAACAGATTAACAGGCAGAGACAGACAGGAATATGCAGATACACAGAAATCAGACAGACAGCTAGACATACAAGAGCAAAGATACGTAGAAGCAAAAGAGAAACAGATTATTAGAAAGAGACAAAAAATATACACTATAAAAACATACATACATACATACACACATACCAACATACACAAACCACTGTATTCTTAATCTTCTTCATCGGACCACTGTTTTTCTTCATACATGCATACATACATGCATACATTCATACATACACAGATAGAGAGATTTACGTTAATACCCTCCACGTATCAAGTTACATATTTTAGGTGCGGGAGGCGAGGCAAGGCAAGACGATGCGCATTTGTTGACACACTGTGGCCTGATTTATTGGATGAGGTGTTTATCGAGTGCAAGGGTGAAGGGTGCTTGAGAGAGAGAGAGAGAGAGAGAGAGAGAGAGAGAGAGAGAGAGAGAGAGAGAGAGAGAGAGAGAGAGAGAGAGAGAGAGAGAGAGAGAGAGAGAGAGAGAGAGAGAGAGAGAGAGAGAGAGAGAGAGAGAGAGAGAGAGAGAGAGTACACGCTCATACACACACACGTAAGGTCAGTCTTTAAACATATCACGGTTGGTTTGTTTGTCTTTAAATACATCAATAAACAAGAGTGCCATCCCGAGGTGACGCAGCAGTGACGTCACCATCCGTGCCTCCTGGTGACGCGTGAAGGTCATTATCTTTTATTATTGTGTCACTGGGAAGGCCTCCATGCTGCTCAGTGTTAAGTTATTTCTGTCCATCTCTGTCTCCTCCTGACACCACTGCTTAACAAAACACTCTTCACAGGACTGAGTTGCGCGAGTGTCTACCTGCCAGTGTATGTGTGGTTGACTGAGTGATTGAGTTTTGATGATGATGATGATGATGATGATGATGATGATGATGATGATGATGATGATGATGATGAGGAGAAGGAGGAGGAGGAGGAGGCCACATGTCGCTGCACAAAAAAAAGTGAATAAATAAATAGATAAATGAGAATAAATAAACAAGTAAATAAGTAAACAATATAAATAAATAAGCAAAAAAAAAAAAAATATATATATATATATCAATAAAATAAGAAACATGATAACGTAAAGCGAAATAAAATAGAATGAAGCTGAAAACGCAAGAACATACATATTTTAAAACATGAAATTAGAAGTGTGCGAACCTGACCCCAATGCAACACTGTGAAAACTGCACGCGTTCACTCATATTGTTCGTTTTCCATTAACAAGAAGGCAATATGGCGCCGCTCAAAAAAAAAAATAAATAAAATAAATAAATAAATAAATAAAAAATAAATAAATAATAATAATAATTAAAAATAAATAAATAAATAAATAATACGCATAATTAAAACAAGTAAATGAATAATCCTTTCAATGCAATTTGCCACATCCTACCGTAATCACAGACCACTCTGAGACATTTTTCTTGTCCTACAGCCACCTCCAAACATGGTACTGGTTAAAAATTGCAAAATCTGTCCTTTTTTAACCCTCACCTCTATTGTAGGTGCTTATAAAGACTTCATACATTGCTTTTAGCGCTCAGAATTGGCGCGTATCGCAGTGAAAGGCTAAAACAGAACTGGAAGACTTTCAGTCTAAGAAGACGATGACAACATTTAACAAACTACAGGCGTGAGTCTCATGTTGCTAGTTTTCCTTTAACACGAGGCAGGTGTGAATGGCCTCCATGTATTGCAGCCACCCCGCTGAAGCTTTTTTTTTGTTTTTTCCGTTTTGTTTGAGGGGGATGGGATTTTAAAGGTGGACGGTCTCTGGTTCCGTGTTACCTCCTTAAAGAAGTGAACGCGAACATTAGTGTGTCTATGTGATGTATTCTTAAAGAGCTCCAGCTCCCATTAGGACGGTTTTCAAAGGCCACATGTATGATTAATCGGGTTTTCGTGGACTTTACTATTGGCAGAGCAGAATATTTGTTGAATTATTACCAGAATCACGATAACACCACTGAGAACACAAATAGCTTTCCATAGAGCTTCCTAAAACTAGTAGAGACAGGTCCACCCACCAGCACGCACACACGCGCGCACACACACACACACACACACACACACACACACACACACACACACACACACACACACACACACACACACACACACACACACACACACACACACACACACACACACACACTAGTTATTCTATATATACGAACACAAAAGAGAACAAGAAAGAGAACACACACACACACACACACACACACAAACAAGACCAGACTCACTCCCTCCCAGACTTTCTAATACATCTTCACTCGTCTTCCTCCTCCTCCTCCTCCTCCTCCTCCTCCTCCTCCTCCCACTTCTCCCATTTTCGCTCCTGAACTGGCCCTCCCCCCCAACTCTTCAACCCACACAGTACCCCCTCATCTCTCCACCTCCTTCACAATACGCATCGCTTTTGTCCACAAACCGAAAAGTCTTGCACATTCTGATGAGGAGTTCTGAGAGAGAGAGAGAGAGAGAGAGAGAGAGAGAGAGAGAGAGAGAGAGAGAGAGAGAGAGAGAGAGAGAGAGAGAGAGAGAGAGAGAGAGATTAATGAAAACACTATGACATGTTTAAAATTTTACCCTCTTCTCTATGTTCGCTCCCTCCTCCTCCTCCTCTTCCTCCTCCTTCCTCTCCTCCTCCTCCTCCTCCTTTCTTTCACTCGCTTTCCAATCTCGTTTTTACGTCACCCTGCGGCATCAACCCTAAAGTCTCTCTCTCTCTCTCTCTCTCTCTCTCTCTCTCTCTCTCTCTCTCTCTCTCTCTCTCTCTCTCTCTCTCTCTCTCTCTCTAGCGCGCACAGACACATTAACCTACCCTTTCATATGTTTTTCTTTCCCCCGCTGGTGCATGCTTACACAATCTAAAGAATCGTCTCTCGGTTCGAATCCTTGGCATGGGTAGTGGACGCACACATCACCCAGCTGTTTATCCCCCTCTGCAGCTGGTCGATAAATGGGTGCCTGGGAGTGCCGCCCGAGGGAAGGTTACCTGATGCCCCCCTCTTACTCACTCGCAATGTGTGTGTGTCTCCCAGTGTCGTAGCCCCTCGAGCCAGAACTGACGTGAATACAAGAAAGGATGCAAGTAGGGCAGGAGGTTGAAGGCATGTGGACGGAAGTGAGAAGGAAAGACAGTGGTGTAGGTAGATAGATGCATAGATAAACAGATAAATAGATAGACATATAGATAGATAGATAGATAGGTAGGCAGCTAGATATAGATAAAAAGAAAAGAAAAAAAGGAAGACAAAATAAGAAGAAAGACGAAAGAACAAGCAGAAAGGAAAGTAAGAAGTATATCCTTATAGATACAAGAAGAAACAAAACAGTGAAGAAAAAAAAACAAGAGAAGAGAGGGAAATAAGGAAAAGATGTTAAATGAAGGGAATGGCAATGAGGGGAAGTGGGAAGAGGACATGGTTGCATGAGAAGAGACAAACAGAGATAAACATAAAGAAATAGAAACGAAAGAGGAAACTGTAGAGCAAGCAAGAGAGAGAAAAAAGAAAACGAAAATAAAATATGAAACAAGAAAAAATAAAAAAAAGGAAAATGAAGAACGATAAAAAAAAGAAAAGGGGGACTAAAACGATAAAAAAGAAAAAAAAAACTGAAGAGAAGAGAAGAGAGAGAAAAATTAAACGAAGACGTGGGAAGAAATGAAAAGTGAAGTGCGACTGAGATGAGGAAACGAGAGACTAAAATAAGGCAAGGAGGAATCAGGAATCAGGCAGACCAGCAGCTTGGCAACACAAGGGACGAGTGATATCAGGTAAGGGCGGCTTGACCAAACACGTGTCTCCAAACATCCTGCTCCAAACATCCTGCTGACACCTCATCCTGTCGCCAGTGTTGAGTTGGATCATCAACATCACGTGAATTTCTAAATGCTACGTCAAAAGTTAACTGAAGGGTGTGAGGACTTGAATAGAGATCTGGCACCTTCAGGGGACTTTTTCAGCCTTTTTGTTGCCATTGGCCAGTCCTCCCTTACGTAAACATTCTCAAGTACGGTTTAAGTCTTTCATTCCCATCTGGTTCATCTTCTTCTAATCGTAAACTATTCTAGAGATACTGCTTCTAGCTCAACCACTTCTAAAAACATTATACTAGTTAAGATTTCGATATGTCCTTCTTCCTTCCTTCCTTTCTTCTTTTCTCCCTTCTTCTCTTTCTCATCTATCTTTCGTCCTCCCCTTCCTTTCTTCCTTATCTTTTTTCTCCTCTTAGAATTCCAAGAACTTTAGAAATACTGTGAATTATACAATTTTTTTTTCCATGTAAGAGGGGCATTGGCCAAGGGCAACAAAAGATTAAAAGAAAAGAAAAAGATCCAGTAGAATGTAAGTCCCTCAAGCAAGTTAGAATGGGTTATACGAATGTGCAAGGTAAATGTCTGTATGCTTACATAAGAACATAAGAAATAAAGGAAGCTGCAAGAAGCCATCAGGCCTACACGTGGCAGTCCCTGTATGAAATATACCTGCCTATTTCCACCTATCATCCCCATTTCCTATATCTTCAAGACTTGGATGTACAATTACGTAACGCAGACGTGAAAGAGATGTGCTGGCGTGACTGTGGATGTCAACTATCACATCTAACACTCAGGAGGAGGACACTACTAGTACCAATGCTGTCCACGTTGATGCACGCACGTAGAGGCAAAAGATACGACGACGCGGAACACTGCAGGCATGGAACTAAAAATTCTTATATATTATACATCAGAGAGAGGGAGAGAGAGAGAGAGAGACAGAGAGAGAAAACATACGAGAGCAATGAATCCAGTCTTTTCCACTTTCTCTCCCTTTACTTCACCTTTCCATTCTCACTTCCATTCCATCAGTCTTATTTTTGCTCTCCTCGTCTTCCATCTCACTTTCCTTCCATCCTGCCACTCTCTCTTCCTTTTCTTCCATCCGCCATTCCCTCCAGCTGTCCGCCCCTCTGACTCTCCCGCCCACCAGTCCATGATAAAGAAGATGAAGGGGACAGTAACTAATGACTTTGCAGGGATGATAATGACCTTGAGACAATCCCAGAGAAGAGGCGAGGAAGGGAGGAGAGAAAGAAGGGATTTGGTTAGACAGAAAGGGAGGTGAGGGAAAGGTAAGATGGGGAAGTGCAGAGGAAGGGAGGTGGTGAGGGAGAAGGGATGAAAGAAAGAGGGTAAGAAAGGAAGGAAGGAAGGAAGGAAGGAAGGAAGGAAGGAAGGAAGGAAGGAAGGAAGGAAAAGAAGGAGGATAATCGGAGAAAAAAGAAAGGACGGGAGAAGAATAGCAAGGAAAAAAAAAAGGAAGATGGGAAGTAACAAAAGAACGAAGGAAGGGAGGAAGGGAAGAAGAACGAAAGGAACCAAAGAAAAGAGAAAGGAAGGAAGAGAAAAAGGAAAGAAGGAAGGAAGGAAGGAGGAAAGAAAGTAGACAAAGAAGGAAGATGCGAAGGTAAGCTAAGGAAAAGATTAAGAAAGTACAGAAATGGAGAAGAATGAAGAGAAGGAGAAAGAGAGGGAGGAAGAAAAGAAGGATGCAAGGAATAAATAAATGAAAGAAGAAAGGAGGAAGGGAAATAAGGAAGGAAGTAAGGAAGGAATGAAGGAAAGAAGGAAGGAAGGCAGGTAAGACTATGGAAAATCAGGCTGAGGCGGAGGTGATGAGGGAAGATGCAGGTGGTGATAATGATGTTGATGAAGATGAAGAGCGCGGTGGTGATGATGGCGGTGGAGGAGGAGGAGGAGGAGGAGGAGGAGGAGGAGGAGGAGGAGGAGGAGGAGGAGGAGGAGGAGGAGGAGGAGGAGGAGGAGGAGGAGGAGGAGGAGGAGGGCGTAGGGGGGCAGCGATCCTTCACACAATCTATGATCCTCAGGGAAATCCATCAGTTTAAGGCTCCTTCATCCTATAAGGTGAAGACCCTGGCTGATGGTAGGCGTCTTCCCCCCTCCTTCTCTCTCTCTCTCTCTCTCTCTCTCTCTCTCTCTCTCTCTCTCTCTCTCTCTCTCTCTCTCTCTCATAGATAAACAGACTCAACAAGCAAAAGAGAGAGAGAGAGAGAGAGAGAGAGAGAGAGAGAGAGAGAGAGAGAGAGAGAGAGAGAGAGAGAGAGAGAGAGAGAGAGAGAGAGAGAGAGAGAGAGAGAGAGAGAGAGAGAGACGCCTGGGGCTCGCTGATTGGCTGTCAGCTCACGGGTCCTCACAGATCAGCCAATGCCGTGTGACAAATCCCCTCGGCTGTTTCGAATTAGTCTGGACGGGGAACGAGGCGGAAATAATAACGACAACTACTGCAGGTGATGCTGAAGACGCGACCATAGCGGCGGCGCGGCGGAAGGCGATAACAGCGGGGGATGAGTGGAGAAGGGCGCTGGGGGGAGATACGAGTAAGACGTGGCACGGTAACAGACAGTAGCTAACCACGTGTGAAACAATGGTAGGTACAGCCACGGTCGGAAGGCGTGTAATATGTCAGACTAAAAGGGCGCGTGAGGGAAGTCGTGAGATGGTAAGAGGCAAGGTTAGCTAGCAAGGGGATGACATGTGTGATGCAATGGTATATACTGCTGAGGTGAAATATCCTGTAGTCTGTCACACTCACTTGTACTGTGTTTCCTTTCAATTTTGACTCTGATGGAGGAAGATAAAGAGGTAAGATGGTAGGTTATGGCAAGGAGATGACAGATGTAATGCAATGTTAGGTATAGTTTGTCAGAAATCCTATATTCTGTCACACTCACGTTTATTGTGTTTTGTGTTTGCCTTCAGTCTTCACTCTGATATGCTCACACTCTATTGCTCTTCAGGTTTTGTGAGGGGAGTGTCAGTGAATATGAAGACTTAAGATCGAGAGGAAACGTTTAAAATATGTAGTGGAAAAGGAGCACACTAATAGACTTTTAGCAGGGACAAGTGACAAGTGATGATAATGATGAAAGGAAACAAAAGGAAAGTGACAAATCAGAGAAGGTAAACATGGGTGCAAGTGAATAGATGTCGAGAGGATGGGCTGCTCAGGGGTCTGCGAATATGACGCGAGAAGAATGATAGCGAGAAGTGAGTGACGAAAATGGAAAAAAAAAAAAAAAAGAAAAAAAAAGAAAAAGGTCAGAGTGGGTTAAATTAAGAGTGAAGGGAAGAATACAAAATAAACCAATAAAATGGAGAAAATAAGAGATATCGAGGATGAAATAAGTGAAATGGGAAGAGAAAATGAAAGGGAGATGATACGCAGCGACAACAATGAACTTTAACGGCACACCACCAGCAGCGGCGGGGACAAAACATAACAGAGATAGCCGAGCACATCACAATGCAGCACAGCGCGACGCAGCACCGCCCGCCTCACGTGCAGCCCCGCTTAACGACTCATAACAATTGGCAACATCTGGTAAATAACAATCAAACTGCAAACTATTAACACTCGATAATAAATTGGCCACGTTTGGAGGTCACGCTTGGAACACTATTTTTTTTTCATATATTTTTTTTTAACCGTAACATAACGTGATAAAGACAATTAACACACACACACACACACACACACACACACACACACACACACACACACACACACACACACACACACACACACACACAGCTAACGAGACATGTAACATTAGAACATAAAGAGGGCCAAACAAGAGGGGGTGCAGGCAAACCTCTCTCGTTGACACCCTGCACTTGTTGCCTCTCTTTACCTCCCTTTAAGTCTCTGGTAACACGAGGGATCAATCAGTAGCACTCTGTCTTTCATGTACAACACCCGTCAACATTACAGGCACTGACACACATACACAGCCCTGTTTCTGCATATTACAAGCATCAGTACACACATGCATTCAATTCGTATTCTTGACTGCTTTAGAGACACGTCCAACATTCCAGACCTTATCTATTTAATTAATCAGCTTACTTTGTTTAACTTCTCTCTCTCTCTGGCTATCATAACCTCATTCCCGTAGTCTGTCGTGATGCTCAGGTTTCGCTGTAAGATCCAAAGATGTTTCTGATATGTGTGGGAGGGACTGGGAGGGACTGAAAGCGTATCATTCACTGTTCTCCTGAGGTGGCTAATGTCTCCGTGTCATGAGTCTGGTATTTGTCTGTGGGCTGCGCATAGCGGAGGATATTGTCTAGCATGGTGGCGCACAAGTCATTCACTCTCTGTAATTCTAAAGTTTGTAATCCCTGCCTATATTCGTTTGCTCTCGCGCTGTTAGGCGGTAAATATGGTTCATGGTAGATATCATAGCCATCCATTATCTAGAGACACGGAAAACACACACACACACACACACACACACACACACACACACACACACACACACACACACACACACACACACACACACACACACACACATACACACACGAACAAACAAGCAAAAACAAACAAATAAACAAGCAAAAACAAGCAAAAACAAAGCCCCCTAAACAAACAACAGGGAAGTACCGCCAAAAAGAACACACACACACACACACACACACACACACACACACACACACACACACTCTCTCCTCCTCTAACTCCCTCCCCCATTTCCCCTACCCCACAAAAAAAAAAAAGAGAATAAAATAGTGAGGAAGGGAGGAAGGAGACAAACACAAATGCGCGCCAGGTAACACAAACACAAGGCAGCAGGGCACGCGGGAGCAAAGGATAGGTAAGGCGGTCATAACATAAAGAGAGGCTCACAGCAGATAGCGCAAGTAACGGGCCGCATCCCATCTGGCGGGGCGAGATTCGGATAAGAGAAGGAGAATAAACATGGTGGTGGTGGTGGTGGTGGCGATGGTAGTGGTTGTGGTGGTGATATAAAAGATAGACAAAAAAAAAAAAGAAAAGGAAATGGAAAAAAGAATGGGGGTCATATGTAAGCTAAAGGTGTCTAGATATCAGCCACAAGAGACAGTTATGTGACAGTTTGTGATGTGATGTGTTTGTGACAGTTATGGAAGGGAGGATGGAAAGGAGACTGGGCGTGTGAGGGTAATGGGGTAAAAACATGATATACAAGTTATTAAAAGATAAGTATGGTGTTACATGTACCGTATACACGGAGCTACATAGATAGATAGATAGATAGATAGATAGATAGATAGATGGATAGATAGACAGATAGATAGATAGATAGATAGATAGACAGATAGACAGACAAACAGACAAGCAGACAGACAGACAAGCGGATAGTCACAAAGAGAGATAAACAAAAAATAATTTCACTGCCTGCATTAAACAAATACCTTCATTTAAATAGTGATATTAAAAAATAAAATGACAATAATAAAAAAGAAAAAAAGAGAGAGAGAGAGAGAGAGAGAGAGAGAGAGAGAGAGAGAGAGAGAGAGAGAGAGAGAGAGAGAGAGAGAGAGAGAGAGAGAGAGAGAGAGGGGGGGGCAAGAGGTGACACTCAGCCTTGGTGGGGATAAAGGTGACGAGGCTCTTCAAGGTAAGGGGAAAACACTCTTACTTTCAGATTCACACCCTCCTTCTTTTCTGCCTCTTTTTTTTTTTCACTTCTTTCATGCCTTCCCCCTTGCCACGACTCTCTCTCTCTCTCTCTCTCTCTCTCTCTCTCTCTCTCTCTCTCTCTCTCTCTCTCTCTCTCTCTCTCTCTCTCTCTCTCTCTCTCTCTCTCTCTCTCTCTCTCTCACCTGTTGCACCTGTCTATCTCTCCCAATGTCTCTTAACGGCTCATAGCGCTAAGGCGGCAGGCAAGTCATCAAGGTGAATGAGAGAGAGAGAGAGAGAGAGAGAGAGAGAGAGAGAGAGAGAGAGAGAGAGAGAGAGAGAGAGAGAGAGAGAGAGAGAGAGAGAGAGAGAGAGAGAGAGAGAGAGAGAGAGAGAGAGAGAGAGAGAGAGAGAGAGAGAGAGAGAGAGAGAGAGAGAGAGAGAGAGAGAGAGAGAGAGAGAGAGAGAGAGAGAGAGAGAGAGAGAGAGAGAGAGAGAGAGAGAGAGAGATACTAGTTTACATACCTATTTACACCGTTCATAATTTACGTATAAATATGTATGGTAGATTCGTGCATTTTCTAAGTACATAAGAACATACGTATAAAAATGAAGGAGGCTGCAAAAAAAAAAAAAAAAAAAAAAATATTAAACGTGGCAGTTCCTACATCAAATATTCCTGCATTTATTTCCACCTATCATTATCTCCCATTAGCATTCTAGTACAGGACTATATAGTATTGCTCTGACACACTTTACTTACAGGGACGATTGACGCTACCTTCAATACGTGACGCTGTCCTGTACCAACCTAACCTAACCTAACCTCTGTAAACATGTGTATGTATGTATGTATACGTGTGAATGAAGAGAATGGAATATACAGAAAATCTCTCTCTCTCTCTCTCTCTCTCTCTCTCTCTCTCTCTCTCTCTCTCTCTCTCTCTCTCTCTCTCTCTCTCTCTCACGTGTTCCTCCTCTACGCCTTTTTATCATCCTGAGACAGAGGAGTGTTGACATCCCTTGCTTTCCTCCTCCTCCTCCTCCTCCTCCTCCTCCTCCTCCTCCTCCTCCTCCTCCTCCTCCTCTTCTTCCTCCTCCTCCTTCTCCTCCTCCTTGCTTTGTTTACCTATGATATTCTTGTTGGTGTACTAAACTTTTAAATATTAGAGTCTATGTCTCAGTACATGTTTCAACTGATTAATATTTAAGTATGTCTGGTGCTACTTACAAGCCTTCCTCCGCCACTCTCTCTCTCTCTCTCTCTCTCTCTCTCTCTCTCTCTTTCTCTGGAGGTATTTTTTGGTCACGAACGCCCCCCTCACACTCCTCGGCACTAAACACCCGCCTCGCCTCGCCTCGCCTCACAAGTCTCGCCACCAGGTCGGTCTTGCCTCCTTCTCCAACGACTCATTATGTTATCTCCCTCCACACGCCTCGGGGGTCCCTCCTCCTCCATCTCGCTCCCTCTCGCTCCCTCTCTCCCTCCTTCCTTCCTTCCTTCCTTAATCCATCAGTCGTTCCATACTATTGCTTCTCTCTCCCCCTTTACCTTCCTCGCTCCCACTCGCCTTCACTCTTGCTGCCACCTCCCACATCACTCTCCTCTCTCTCTTTTACTCCTGTGTACCCCCTCTCTCTCTCTCTCTCTCTCTCTCTCTCTCTCTCTCTCTCTCTCTCTCTCTCTGCAAGTCTCCACGTCACTCCTTGTTTACTGCAGATCTAAACTTGTAAAGGGGAAGAAGAGGCACGAGGGAGGAGGAGGAGGAGGAGGAGGAGGAGGAGGAGGAGGAGGAGGAGGAGGAGGAGGAGGAGGAGGAGGAGGAGGAGGAGGAGGAGGACAGAAAACAAGGTGTCGGTTTTTTGTGAACTTGATTATACCTAGACGTGAAGGCTTATGTGATGTGTGTGTGTGTGTGTGTGTGTGTGTGTGTGTGTGTGTGTGTGTGTGTGTGTGTGTGTGTGT
>NC_087151.1:25918520-25926020 GCF_035594125.1 Scylla paramamosain | reverse complement strand
TTCTGTATATTATGTAGTAAATATGTACAAGACGTTGTGTATAGCAATGGTCTGCCTTTGTGTTCATTATCCAGCTTGATTAAACTCCCCCCTCAGTGTGTGTGTGTGTGTGTGTGTGTGTGTGTGTGTGTGTGTGTGTGTGTGTGTGTGTGTATGTGTTGGTTTATCTGCCACAGAAACACACACACACACACACACGTACATATGTATCCGTTCCATCGCCTTTAGTATCACTGTTTTCTTTTTTTTTCCATTTTCATCGAGTGTATTTTCGCAATTTCTTCTTTTTTTTCTTATTATTTAAACTTCCTTCCGCCTTAATTTTTCGTTCCTTTATTTGCAAATTTAGAGCAGCGTTAATAAGGAGCCGGAAGCAACAGGTGAAATTTCTCTCTCTCTCTCTCTCTCTCTCTCTCTCTCTCTCTCTCTCTCTCTCTCTCTCTCTCTCTCTCTCTCTCTCGCATATAATATTTGTTTACGGAACCGACCAATAAGCGCCTCCCCGCCTCCCTCCCTCGTGATTTAATTGGCGGCTCATCCTCACGCTTCACTCCCATTGGCTACTGGATGGAGGCAGAGGGGAGAGGGGGGAGGGAGCGGGAAGGGGGATGAACCAGGGACAGGAAGAGAAGTAATGTGACGTAAAATAATGAAAATAATGAAAATATAACATAATGATCAAGTTCCAGTATACGAGCAAGCTTTCACTTCAATTTTTTTTCCATCTTTTTTGATGGGAGATATTTTTTTTTTTACAATTTTTTAGCTGCCTTGACCGAGCAGAAGCAGCAGCAGCAGCAGCAGGCAGGTAATGACGAGACTGGCAGGCGGACGGACAGGTAGATGGACTGGCAGACTGACGGACAGACGGAGAGACAGGCCGGGTGTAAATAAATTGCAGCGGTCACTTTTTTGATATTACACAACTGTGGGGGGGGGAGAGAGAGAGAGAGAGAGAGAGAGAGAGAGAGAGAGAGAGAGAGAGAGAGAGAGAGAGAGAGAGAGAGAGAGAGAGAGAGAGAGAGAGAGAGAGAGAGGATTTCAAACCTAAACTACACACATCTATATACATCTCTATCACTTTCTGGGAAACAGCGTAAGGAAGAAAGAGATAACACCACCACCACCACCACCACCACCACTAACAACAACAACAACAACAACAACAACAACAACAACAACTACTACTACTACTACTACTACTACTACTACTACTACTACTACTGCTACTATTACTACCACCACCACCACCTCACATTCATAACAAAGCGAGTGAAGAGAACGCCAAACAGGACAAAATAATTTAAAGGCGCTCATTTCTTTTCCCTTTTTCATTCCCTCTCCTCCCTTCCCTTCCCTTCCTCTATTTTTAGGCGACCCGTGAATTATGAACGAGTGGAGGACTGTCTGTTATAATGTATAAGTTTATTCAGTGCAAATGAAGAGTCCTCCTACCTGTGTTGACCTCCGCTACCTTCCTCTCTCTCTCTCTCTCTCTCTCTCTCTCTCTCTCTCTCTCTCTCTCTCTCTCTCTCTCTCTCTCTCTCTCTCTCTCTCTCTTCCACCTGTTTTATTATTTTTTTCCTTCTTTCCTTCATTCGCCATCAAAACCATTACAATTTTTTTTCCATATCTTCTTATTATCGTTTTTTTTTTAATTTATATTCATCCTATTCTTCTTTCCCTCCTCTTCTTCCTCATCCTCCTCTTCCTCCTCTTCCTGTTCTTTGATTTTTGTTTCTTTAATTCCTATTCAGTCTTCTTTTCTCTATCTTTATTTTCTTTCTGCTTTCTTATCATCTCCTCCTTTTCTTCTTCTTCTCTTCCTTCTTCTCCTGCATCTTGGAAGACTTTTTAGCCTCAACATCTCCATCCATTTCTTCTTCTTCTTCTTCTTCTTCTTCTTCTTCTTCTTCTTCTTCTTCTTCTTCTTCTTCTTCTTCTTCTTCTTCTTCTTCTTCTTCTTCTTCCTCCTCCTCCTCCTCCTCCTCCTCCTCCTCCTTCTCCTTCTCGTCCTCCTTCTTCTTCTTCTCTTCCTCTCCTCCCTCCTTGGTTGTTCCTTCCTGTCTTTCTTTCGTTTTCTTCCTCCTCCTCCTCCTCCTCCTCCTCTTCACTCACTGTATAAATATGTATAAGCGAATGAATGAATGAATGAATAACAGAGAGAGAGAGAGAGAGAGAGAGAGAGAGAGAGAGAGAGAGAGAGAGAGAGAGAGAGAGAGAGAGAGAGAGAGAGAGAGAGAGAGAGAGAGAGAGAGAGAGAGAGAGAGAGAGAGAGATTGGAAACAACTACACAGATGGCCCAGATGACATAAAAGATAGAGGAAGAAGAAGAAAAAAAAAGAATGAAAAGAGAAGAAAAGAAGCCATGAAAACGCAAAACTTGTAAGAGGAAACCTATAAAGAAGAAAGAGAGATAGAAACGAAAGGACAAAGAAAAGGAAAAAAAAAGGGATAAAACAACTGGCGGAACAAAATGAATTGTAAAAAAAAAAAAATAGGAAAAGGAGAGAAAACTTGTAAAATGAAAAACACACATATACAGAATAAAATCAATAAATAGACACGTAAAATAAAATAAATAAAATTAAATAAAAAAAAACAGGAAAAATGGAAAAAAAATGTAAATCCATGAAATACACAAATTAAACCAAAGATTAACAAAAAAAAATAAATAAATAAAGGAAAAGGAGGTTTAATATCAGTAATTAGAGGGACGGATTACGGGACAGTTGATAGGGAGGGAGGGAAGGAGGAAGGGGAGGAGGAAGAGAAGGAAGGGGAAGGAAAGGGGGAAAGTCAGCTGATCCTAAGTAAATATTGACAAAGATCATGTAAAGACCAACTCCCCTTTCCTCTCTCTCTCTCTCTCTCTCTCTCTCTCTCTCTCTCTCTCTCTCTCTCTCTCTCTCTCTCTTAGTCATTTCCTTGTCCCCTAACACTTCTTTTATATTTTTTTTAAGTTTCTTTCTTTCTTTCGTTTACGTTTTTACATTTCTCTCTCTCTCTCTCTCTCTCTCTCTCTCTCTCTCTCTCTCTCTCTCTCTCTCTCTCTCTCTCTCTCTTTCCCTCTTCTTCTTCTTCTTCTTCTTCTTCTTCTTCTTCTTCTTCTTATTATTATTATTATTATTATTATTATTATTATCATTATTATTATTACTGCTACAATCACTATCATCATCTCCATTAATACTAATACTACTAACCTCCTCCTCCTTCTCCTCCTCCTCTTCCTCTTCCATCTCCTCTCTTTCCCCTCCTCTTCCTCTTCCATCTCTTCCCTTTCCTTCTTCATTCAGTTTTATTCTTATTATTATTACAATCATCATTGTTATTACTCCCCTTCCCCTACTCCTCCTCCTCCTCCTCCTCCTCCTAGTCGTATTCCTCCTTTTCCTTCTTCCACGGTTTCCTCTTCCTCCTCCTCCTCCTCCTCCTCCTCTTCCTCATTTCCCATGTCCCCTCCCAACATTCTCACACATTCTCTCTCCCCTCTCTGCCTCCGTGTCTCCTTTCCTCCCTACGTCCCTCCTCTTCCCCGTGATGGAGGAGGTTTGTCCATTATCAGCCAGGAACCCACACCAGGTTTTCCTTTCCTCCTCTCCCTTCTATGTATTAATTTCCACATTCACTTTGTTAGGTAATATTTCTGTGGGCATTTATTTATGTGTGTCTGTATGTGTGTTAGTGTGTTTGTGTATGGGTGTATTTGTTTATGTATGTATTTCTTCTTTAGTGGTTGTGTTTGTGGCGAGTTTTATTGTTCTTGTGTGTGTGTGTGTGTGTGTGTGTGTGTGTGTGTGTGTGTGTGTGTGTGTGTGTGTGTGTGTGTGTGTGTGTGTGTGTGTGTGTGTGTGTGTGTGTGTGTGTGTGTGTGTGTGTGTGTGTGTGTGTGTGTGTGTGTGTGTGTGTGTGTGTGTGTGTGTGTGTGTGGGTGGGTATTTAAAAAGCTCAATTCCTTTCTCTTTTTTTTTCTATCTGGTATGTTTCTCTCTCTCTCTCTCTCTCTCTCTCTCTCTCTCTCTCTCTCACTATCTACCAAGACTTATCGATTACCAACTCGTCCTCTTTCCCTCCTTCCTTCCAGCCTTCCCTCTCTCTACTTCCCTCTCCCCACATCCCTCTCCCTCTCTCCCTCCCTCTCCCTCTCTCCCTCCCTCCCTTCCTCCCTCTCCCCCTCTACTCCCTCCTGACCAAATGCCTTCCAGGTAGTGAAGAAATGTCAACAGTAATTTCTTACCATCGATAGAGAGAGAGAGAGAGAGAGAGAGAGAGAGAGAGAGAGAGAGAGAGAGAGAGAGAGAGAGAGAGAGAGAGAGAGAGAGAGAGAGATAATATATAAGGAGGACGAAAATAAATAAACAGGATAATAAAGGAATGAAAAACATAAATAAAAGAGATAAATATGAAATCTGGAGGGAAATGGGACGAACCGAGAGACATAGAGAGAGAGAGAGAGAGAGAGAGAGAGAGAGAGAGAGAGAGAGAGAGAGAGAGAGAGAGAGAGAGAGAGAGAGAGAGAGAGAGAGAGAAATGGTAGGAGGGGAGGTAAGGAGGAGGAGGAGGAGGGAACGTTAGCATATATAAAATAAAAATAAAAATAAAAATAAAAATAACGTGATAAAACAATATGAATAAAGAAGAGGAGGAGGAGGAGGAAGAGGAGGAGGAGGAGGAGGAGGAGGAGGAGGAGGAGGAGGAGGAGGAGGAGGAGGAGGAGGAGGAGGAGGGCTCAAGGTGAAGGGAAAGGAGGAAAATGGGAAAGGACAAAGCATATGAGAGAGAGAGAGAGAGAGAGAGAGAGAGAGAGAGAGAGAGAGAGAGAGAGAGAGAGAGAGAGAGAGAGAGAGAGAGAGAGAGAGAGAGAATCCAAAAAAGAAAACCATTGTTCACCACAGGAAGGGAATGACGGAAGGGAAGGGAGAGGAGAGAAAGAAGGAAGAGAGTGAGAGAGGAAGGAGAGGGAAGAGAAAGAAGGAAGAGAGGGAGAGAGGAACGGGAGGGAAAAGAAATTTAGGGGGAGAGAGGAAGAACATTAATGATTTTTTGGGAGTAATACATTTTCGAGAGAGAGAGAGAGAGAGAGAGAGAGAGAGAGAGAGAGAGAGAGAGAGAGAGAGAGAGAGAGAGAGAGAGAGAGAGAGAGAGAGAGAAAGTGACACCTATCCATCATCCTGTGACGGGAAGCCAAAATTATCATATTGATGGACTGAAAACTGCCCAGCGAAGGGAGAGAGAGAGAGAGAGAGAGAGAGAGAGAGAGAGAGAGAGAGAGAGAGAGAGAGAGAGAGAGAGAGAGAGAGAGAGATGGAAGGGGAGGAAACATTTTTCTCCACTTCCTTTTCCTTCACCCTTTCCGTTTTCGTTCTTTACATTCCTCCCCCTCCTCCTCCTCCTCCTCCTCCTCCTCCTCCTCCTCCTCCTCCTCCTCCTCTCTTTAACACGACCCCTCCTTAAACACTTTCTCAAACGCAAGGTAATGAGAAACCTTGATAAATGAGTAGGAAAGTAAAAGAACAATGATAGTTTCTGGAATTGCGAAGGAGAGAGACAGAGAATGAAGAAAAGAATAATGAAAAAAAGAGAAAAGGATTATGGTAGAGTTTCCATTCGTGTCCTTTACCAAACTATGGAAGAGAAAAGAAAGAGGAACTAAAGGAATAATGAAAGAGATAAACTGTAATAATTAGAGAAGAGGATTGCTTATAGTTTCAATTTGCGTACCTGAAATAAAATAAAAAAAGGGGAGGAGAATGAAAATGAAACTAGAGACAGATAATATAATAGTTAAGTTAATAGAAGGAGTAGTTCAGCTTTTCTTCATTCACGTTCATGAAAAAAAGAAAAATATATGAGAGAAAATATTGCTTCGTTGAAAATAAAAGAAAAGAAAAAAAGAGAGAAAATGAAAGTTAAAAAAGAAAATAAGATAGGAAATTTAAGATGAAGATTCCTTTCAAGTTCTTTCTGTTCGAGTTCTTGACACACAAAAAAAGAAGAAGAAAAGAAAAAGGAAAAAGGGTAAGAAAGAAAAGAACAAAATTAAGCTTAACACCTAACTGTAAATTTTAAAATGAGGATTAGTTAGGCTTTCAAATGCCTCCTTTAGCAAAAAGAGAGGAAAAAAATAAACATGGAGAAAAAAGAAAAAAAGAATCGCAAATTGAAAAAAGAGAACTAGTTGATTGGTTAAGCTTTCCATTTCATCCCTTACCAAAAAAAAAAGGAAAAAGAAAAAAATATGCAAAAGAAATGTAAAAAAAGAGAAAAAAAAGAGGAAACTAACCTTAAAAACCTAATGATATGCATTTAGAGAAGATAAGCGGCCGGCTGTACGTAGATGGATAAAACGCTGGAGATTAAAAACTACTCCTTCCATTTTCTCAACACAGTCATCCCCGCCGGTTCATTTTCCCGTCTTCATTTACAATTCAGCGGTCATAAATGGGACGCCGGTGTATTTTGCGCCCCGCCTCACGGAGAATGGAACACACTGCGGGGTGACTCCAGCAAACACGATTCGAATTAATTAACTCCCAACTCCCGAAACGCTGCAACTGTGGGAATGTTTGCCTGATGCTGAGTTACACTGGGTGAAGGGCGGGCGGCAGACTTGGTGGTGGTGGTGGTGGTGGTGGTGGTGGTGCGAATAGCAGTAAAATAGTGGTACAAATAATAATTAGTTTTAGTAGTAGTAGTAGTAGTAGTAGTAGTAGTAGTAGTAGTAGTAGTAGTAGCAGTAGTAGTAGTAGTAGTAGTAGTAGTAGTAGTAGTAGTAGCAGTAGTAGTAGTAGTAGTAGTAGTAGTTGCACGAGAAGTTTTATTTTATTATCAGTTACGTCATTTAGCAATAATACTGTTTAATCATAATTTTTACAAAAGTTATGATTACAAAAAATAAAATAAGTATGATGATACTACTACAACTACTACTACTACTACTACTACTACTACTACTACTACTACTGCTGCTGCTACTACTACTAATACTAATACTACTACTACTACTAGTAGTAATAATAATAATAATAATAACAATAACGATAAATAACTCCAACAAAAACAAGAAGTTATAATAATGAAAATAACATTAAAAGAATGAAATGAGGACGAAAAGGAGGAGGAGGAGGAGGAGGAGGAGGAGGAGGAGGAGGAGGAGGAGGAGGAGGAGGAGGAGGAAGGGGAGGAGGAGGAGGAGGAGGAGGAGGAGGAGGAGGAGGAGGAGGAGGAGGAGGAGGAGGAGGAGGAGGAGGAGGATCAGGAAGAGAAACATAATGAGGAGGAAGAGAAACAAAAGGAGAAAGAGAAACCCAACAACCTCGTGTTTGGCGCCATCCAACTTTCACACTTACACTTACACACACACACACACACACACACACACACACACACACACACACACACACACTGGAGTGGCTTGTCATAACTCCTGTACTTCAAGACTCCAGCAAGCCATCAACTGAGATCCACTGTGCTGTCCTGGACGACCTCTCTTCATCT
>NC_087151.1:25906020-25913520 GCF_035594125.1 Scylla paramamosain | reverse complement strand
TTAGTTCCCTCCTGCCCTCACTTTACAGTACAAAACAACACGTTATCTAACTTTCCCACTCTCCTCTCTACGATATATCACAAACAATAAAAACAATTGCCTTCTTGAATTGCACGCACACACACACACACACACACACACACACACACACACACACACACACACATACACAAGCACAATAAACAACAAACTCCTTTCATTAATTTATCATCCCACACATTCTTTTACACCACCACATGTAGCCTTGTCTTTGTGGTCGAGGCGCCTTGCAAACTATAAATCAATCCATCTTTCGCCGTAATTTTTTTTTCCCCAACATTCCTCATCTCCACAGTTCCTTATACAATTCCCCCCCCCCCGCTCTCGGTGTCCAACGAGAAGAAGAAAAACAGAGACGGATCGCACAAGTTACATTTCACACCAAGTTTTCCTCCCTTCTGACACTTGACGTTGAAAAAAATAAATACATGTGCTAAGTAAGAAGCTAAGAAGGGAAAATTCTCTGGGTTTTGTCCGGAAGAGGGAGTGTGCGAGGCGAGGAAGGAAAGCTTGGGATGTGATGGTAAGGTCACGAAGGTTAAGGAGGGAGAGCACGCAGAGATGTGTTAAGACGGAACTATGAAGAGGGAGACAAAAAACGAGAGAGGCTACGAGAGGGAATGGGAAGAAGAGGAAGGAGGCACCACGCACCAGGAGACGGAAGGGAATGGGGAAAGAACACCAAGGAGCGGGCAGAGATGGATGACGGATAATAGTTAGGCGGGAGGGAGATAAGAGGGAGTGTGTGATAGGCTGGGATGACCAAATACTTTAGAAACTCCACAGACACCGGACGATCTGATCTGTCTGTCAGGAGTCACGACTAGGAGAGAGAGAGAGAGAGAGAGAGAGAGAGAGAGAGAGAGAGAGAGAGAGAGAGAGAGAGAGAGAGAGAGAGAGAGAGAGAGAGAGACGAAGAGAAAAATAAGTTTGAAAAAGGAAAAGCTGGATAGAAAGCACGAATAAACGGGAGAAGGAAGACAGGAAAAGAGGAAGAGAGCTACGATGAGGAGGAATAGGAGGAAAGAGGACGAGAACGAGGAGGGGGACGAGGGACAGCAGTTAAGGGCTGGCAGCGAGGAGGACTGAGAGGGGTCAGGCAGAAGCTAATATTAGGGTCGCTGGTCCCTTGCAGAGGAAAAAAATAAATAAATAAATAAAACGCCATGTGATAGGACTTAGAAATGCAGGGATGTTTGGTATAGGGAAGTCTGCAAGGCACCATATTTATCCGGCTTTTCTTTGTTCATTATTTTCTCCTTTTTTTCTCCATTTTCTCCTTTCTGAGTTTCTTTAATAATTTAGTGGTTCTATTTGTGTGTGTGTGTGCGTGTGTGTGTGTGTGTGTGTGTGTGATAAATTTCAGAATGTCTCTCTTAAAATGAATGAACACACACACACACACACACACACACACACACACACACACACACACACACACACACACACACACACACACACACACACACGCGCACACACACTCTCTCTTTCTCTCTCTCTCTCTCTCTCTCTCTCTCTCTCTCTCTCTCTCTCTCTCTCTCTCTCTTTCCTTCTCTCAGTTCAAACCAGTGATTTCAGGAAAACAGAGTTAGAGAGAGAGAGAGAGAGAGAGAGAGAGAGAGAGAGAGAGAGAGAGAGAGAGAGAGAGAGAGAGAGAGAGAGAGAGAGAGAGAGAGAGAGAGAGAGAGAGGAATGCGAAAGAAAAGAGGGAGAGGAGACAAGAAGATGCTTGGGGAAATTAACTGGAGAGATAACACACACACACACACACACACACACACACACACACACACACACACACACACACACACACACACACACACACACACACAGGTCCTTTTACGTGGATGCGACCCTGTGTGTGTGTGTGTGTGTGTGTGTGTGTGTGTGTGTGTGTGTGTGTGTGTGTGTGTGTGTGTGTGTGTACCATAAGGGTGCTGCTATTCAATCTTTTTTCCCTAATAAGGCTGGCGCACAATAGACATGAAGGAAAGGACGCGTACTGCCAACAAGGAAGGCCTGGCGGGAGACAAAGAACATACGTGCTTAAGGCGACGTGCGGGGGAGCCAATACCTGTGAATCCGTAAGCTGTAACCCGCACGCCACGTTTTCTGTTGCCGCTTACCAGGGGATGGTCGGCTGTCTTAAGCGTTCCAATGCCTTACTGGAGTTTTGAAGGATGCTTTCATGATTTCGGTGAGTTTAATAAGGATTCTGCATCACCAGTGAATGAAAACATAAATGAGATCCCGACTAATTATCTCAGCAGCCTTTGAAAAATGAGAGAACAAAATGTTGTAGAAAACGGGATGTTGTTTCCAGTAAGAGGGTTGCTTCGCTGACCAGCCACGCTTGAGACGACGCATTAGGAATTGAGAATTAACACTAACAATTCAAATTTACCAGCAAAATAGCAAAAAAGAAAGAGGAGTTAATTGAAATGCCACAATGTCTATACACTTTTCTCTCGATCTTTGGCAATGGGAAACTTTATATCAAACTTGTATTTTCTTCATAAGTATGATTTCAAATTACTACGCGTTTTCTATCTGTTTTTTTGCCTGTCTGTCTGTCCGCATGTCTTTCTCTCTCTATTTGTCTGTGTGTCTGTCCAATTGCCTATCTATAGACTTGTCTGTTTGTCCATCTGTCCTTTTGTATCTCTCTCTCTCTCTCTCTCTCTCTCTCTCTCTCTCTCTCTCTCTCTCTCTCTCTCTCTCTCTCTCTCTTTCTCTGCTTGCCGTCGATTTCTGACCAAAGGGGCTTTATAAGTGAGTATCTAATTTACCGGTGAGAGAAAACACTGATTGGTTGTTGTGTTGGGGGGCAGACTTCGGCAAAACTAATTAGCAATCCTTTCTCTCCTCTTTTCCAGTAATTTTCTCCCTTCTAAGTTTCCTGGCGGTGCCGTTCCCTCCCCTCATCCCAGTTTTTTTTTTTTTTCATTTAAGTTTTGTTTTTACTAAGTCACTTTATATCCATTTCCTTCCTCTTTCCTCTTCCTCCCTATCAGATATCCCTGTTATCTATTATCGTCGTGTTTCATGTGTTTTTTTTATATTTTTGTTTCTTTTTTGTTTCTTCTTTCATCCATTTTTTTTTTCAATTTTTCTTGTTGGTCTTTTTGTCGTGGCTTACAGTCTTTGATTCAAGGTCTCTCTCTCTCTCTCTCTCTCTCTCTCTCTCTCTCTCTCTCTCTCTCTCTCTCTCTCTCTCTCTCTCTCTCTCTCTCTCTCTCGCAAGGAAAGGATAAGAACTGCATCTTGTATACCTTAAGAAAAAAAAAGTTGAAAAATTTCGTTTTCTATAACAAAACATGATAATGATTTTCTTTTCTTCTTCCTTCTGACGATGTGACTCAGTGAAGGTAACAGTGAACGCAAGATAATAAGGACATAAAAAAAGGGAAACTTCACGAAGACGCCAGACCTACACGTGGCAGTCAGGCCCAGTGAGTGAGGAGGAGCTACAGGTGTGCTGGAGGAACGATACGCCCTTTCCGTGGCAATGTCCCACCCACCTGATGCCACACAGTAGTTCTTCACATTATGCTCAGAACACCTACCGCAGCTGGCACAGAGGCGACGTATTACAGGCAGGGATGCAGAGAGGACTGGCCTGCCTTCCCGCGATGATAAAATGATTCCAGACTTTCGAACTTTGGCCCAACTTAATCATCGAAGAGTAAGTCACGTGGCAAGATTTACAGAAAAAGTTGACTGCATGCATGGATAAATCGTGCCGAGTTTCATAATTAAAACTTTGCGCATTCAACGAGCCAGGTTTCTGAAAATAGCCATAAAATACCAGAACCCGAATTCGCTGACGAGTTCAAGTTTGATGAAGTTACCTTTAGAGGAGGTAGGGAGAATCTAGTTCTCAAACAGAGTGGTGCATGGCTGGGGCGGACCAAGTGATCATGTTGTTAGTTGTTTGTTGTCAGTCAATGTGGAACTTTAAAAGATTAGATTAATTTATGAATAGGGATGATATAGGCTGGTATGCTTTATACAGGGAATGTAGCGTGTAGGCCTACTTGATTATTGTAGCTTTCCTTATTTTGTTTTTTGTTCATGTGTTTCTTATTTCATTCTTAACCCTTTTGGTGTATGGTTGTCCTTTCTTACCCTTCCTAACAGTGTAAAACTGTTTTGCATAGAGACACAGGAGGGAAAAGAAGGAAAACAGCAGGTAATTTTGTCTTTTAAGCTCCGAAAATGTTTACAAGAACTAAGTACAAAAATACTATCTAAAAAAAGTTATAGGCATTGCAGAAGAAAATTTGTCCAGCAGTGGAAAGGTTAACTACTCCCTGGCTGTGTGTCTGTAATCCCATCTGGCCAACTAGTGAAGGTCTCGTGGCTGCGAACATCAGGGTTCTATTCCCCAAGATGTAAGCTGAATAAAAAATAATAAATAAAAAAAAAAGGCTTTACGACTCCTATCCAATTAAATACACCATCCTTCAACCCAGAGACGGTGCAGGAGGGGTACCTGATGTTAGATACGTTACTAGCGCATAGCAAGTATAACACAGAGGACTGCCGCACTCAGTTGATGTGCCTCCAGTAAGTCAACGCTTCACCACCTGTGACAGCCGCACTGCACCAAAAGAGATTAACCAGTATATCCTGTGAAGAATGAAAATGAATAGTTAAAAGAAGCAAAATAAAAGAGAAAGTAAAGTTAAAATTAATTAAAGTAAACGTTAAAAGTAAAAGAGTTAGCAAAAGCAGGAAATGTCAGCCACCACTCTCAGCAGTATGGTAAATTTTTAAGCCATTGTAACATTACACAATACAAACATTCTTTAAAAAGGACACAAAGTTGCCCATATGTAGCATTCATTTAGCAAGCAGCAGTCCTGTCCTACTTTCCCTATGTCTCGCTTCCCCGACAACATAACTACCAAAGATAAAAAAAAAAAAAATATATATATATATATATATATATATATATATATATATATATATATATATATATATATATATATATATATATAAATAGATAAATAAATAATAGAGAGACGAATAAATAAAAATCTGGCTGACTTTACATATTTACATCTTTTCAAAAAGTTATCGATCAAATCAGCATCGGCCGAAGGCCAGTCAAGATGTGTTACCATGTTGAGTCTCGCCGTGGACAGCCGGCTGACGAGGTTCCCGGAGAAAGAGAGTGAGAGAGAGACGGGGGGAGTTGAAAGAGGGAGCTGGCAACATTGTAAAGCATGGCGAAACTGTGGCCAGACTGTGTTAGCAATGAACACACACACGCACACATACACACACACTGGATGCTCTGTATGCTGTGTGGAGGAACTTGCACGCACACCACAAGACTAGTTGGTGATTCCATTTAAGTACAACCATCATCATCAACAGCAGCACCAGTGTAGTTACAAGTATGGACGAGTGCCCTTCCCTCTCTCTCGCTCACCGACACTATTTCCTTGAGTTTTCCGGAGCGATTCTTCAGAGAGGAGCTCTACATTCTAGACAGCTCTGGACGACATCGATCAACCTGCTCCAGCAACGATCTTTCCGAGCGTCTCCCATGAGTGGTCTCTTACGGACGCCTCCTGATGAATAAATCAATTTATAGGAAGCGTGCCACGTGCCCACTTATCCCAGAAGCCTCAGTGTAAATAAATAAGATCAATTCAAGGTTTGTGGAGCGATTGCAGACATCACACACGGCCATTGCATGTCACCTGGGACATCGATATATCACTATATGAGGTAGCTACACCTTTGCACAATGCATTTGCAGTGAGCAAATGTGTATCACCATGATCCAGGCCAGCTCGAGGGATAATTTTCTGACGAGAACCACCATTGCGTGACCTACGCTACCAGTGTTTGTGAGACTAAAATCGGTGTCCTCGCCAAATTCTTGTACAAACTGCACTTCCCTTCAGCATCCAAGCAGCTTGCATCACTAACTAAATTTCCTCATGTAGTGTTTCGCAATCAGTCATCAAATATCCAATGATTCTACAAATACGAGAACATTATTACAACCCCATAAAAAATCATTCATTGACATCAAAGGTGCTGAGAAATGTTCTCGATGACTCCAATCTATGATTTTAATCAACATTCATGGAAATGTTTATGCTAAAAAAATAAAGAGCAAGAAACCAGACACTCCTACGCCACACCGCTCAGCTGTCAGCCCCGCGAGACAGCACTCAAGTAAACCCAAGGAAGGGGGTGGCGTCTGCTGCGGGTCCTCCTGTCTCTGTCCCTTCAGACGGGCATTATTAATACGGCCTGACCACCGCTGATCTCAGATCGTCTTAGGAAGCCTCTCAGTATACACAGCCCCTCCCACAGATGTCGAGGGAGCCTGAGGGAGGCTGCCAGCGTTCAAGGTAGCCACACGAAGGTTCCGGCGGAGATTGGCCAAGGCTTGGTTACATATGTGACCGCCATATTTCCACAGCCCCCGCTGCTTTCCGGTGTGGGGAGCCACGGATGCTAGAGCAGGCGTCTTACTCCGTCCAGTCAGGAGTCTCATGGGTGATGTCCGACACTGGTAATGACTAATAGTTGGTCAGGTGCTCCCACTCCCTGCGTAAGCCAGGATTAGACTCTCCTAAAGCTGAATACTTGTCCATCTTATTCGATACGCCATATTTTCCCGTTTTCAAGGAATGGCCACAACCACAACACCCGCGAACCACGTCGTGGCTAAAATGTCTGCTCGCTGATGCTTAACATATAGAATTTTAACTTTCATATTTTGCCGGTGAGTGCAGTGTTACCTGAAGACAACAGTACCTAGATTACGTAGATGGAGGACACCCTTACAATCCAGTAATGGATTTTTGCTGCTTCGTAACACGGAACAGCTCCCAATTGTTAATAAATCGGAAAGAAATAGAAGCAGAATTCATCCCCCGATAAATATTTATTAAAAGATTCCAATTATTTTGGTGTGCATGTCGGCCTGGAGTCAGGTGGTTGGCGGGGCGGCGCGGCAGCAACAGTCACCCCTCAGTGAAGGGGAGCTGTCTGTGCAACACTTGATGTACAAAGCAGGCCATCATTCTATTGAGGAAGGTCAGCCATGAAATTCAGGACACTATGATAAGAGGGTCTACTAATCTATAAAAAGCGAGTTTTACAAAACAAAATTTCAGTGCGTTGCATTTCATTAACAATTAAAACAAATTTAAAGAGAGTTTAGGGAACAGCACAACATTACCCTCGGTAACACAAACTTTCTCCCGTTCACAAAAGTTTAAAACGATGGGAAAAAATCCTCTCTCCAAAACCAAGAGGAACTCAATTGCCGGACGCTCAACTGTTTTACTTCAGACATTTCTGGCAGTCCGCGCCGCTCACAACACCAGCAGTTCACTAATCCATATAGCAATCTCTATTCGATTTATAGACGTGACATTTACAGCACTATACAACATCACAACTTGGTGTAACTGTACAAGTCACCCG
>NC_087151.1:25893520-25901020 GCF_035594125.1 Scylla paramamosain | reverse complement strand
TATCCTGCCTCGCACCCTCACACGTCCTCAAACAAAGTCCTTTCGGAATTTCAATTGAAGAAATGAAAAACATGACATTCTCGTGAACTTTTCCTTTGGTGTGCACGATGGCAAGTTGACCGCCTGAAGAGACAAGCACCAAGAGTCTTATTCCTTGCCGTGTATTATGTTGTGGTGATACTCCCGCCATTTGGCCTGGAAATAACTATCCCTGTATTTGTAAAGGATCATGACGTTAAAATTTACTAGTAACAACTGTAAATATTCCAGAGTTCTTCGTAGAGAGAAAACGTCAGCTGATCCACGACGATAATGGTGCAAAGGAAGTTTCTGACAGTTCCTCAAAAACCGTGAAATAGTTATCCTTAGATTCGTGAATGATTATGATACTAAAGCTTACTAATAAGAACTACAGCTTTCTTCACACAGTTCTTGAGGGAATGGGTTGCTTAATAGCATGCCCTTTGGTTCCTCCCTTCAGTCGTGGGTGGAGAAGGCTGAAGGTGAGAGTGGAGCGAGAGAGAGAGAGAGAGAGAGAGAGAGAGAGAGAGAGAGAGAGAGAGAGAGAGAGAGAGAGAGAGAGAGAGAGAGAGAGAGAGAGAGAGAGAGAGAGAGAGAGAGAGAGAGAGAGAGAGAGAGAGAGAGAGAGAGAGAGAGAGAGAGAGAGAGAGAGAGAGAGAGCACGTGGGTTGGGAACACTGGGCGTGGAATGAGAATGGAATGAGACTTAAGGTCGAAAGTGAGAGGAGAATCTGGTGCTGTGGAAATAACTGGCAATGAGACTAAAGTACTGAGAGAGGGAGGATGTTTAGAGTTAGTACAGACGAAACACAGACTTAACTGAGGAGTGACTGAATGTACGGTTGAGAGGGGCTTTGAAATTACTGCTGGGACTGTTACGGGAGGAGGTGAGGTGTTGAGGGAGCTGGTGATGGTAAGGGCACGAGTGGGCGAGGAGAGGACGGGAGGAAGGAGTGGGCGGTGAAGGTCATTCTTCCTGCAAAGTAATATTGTAGGAGAAGGAGAGGAGGGAGAGAGAGAGAGAGAGAGAGAGAGAGAGAGAGAGAGAGAGAGAGAGAGAGAGAGAGAGAGAGAGAGAGAGAGAGAGAGAGAGAGAGAGAGACACTGTCAGAAAAGGATAATAAGCAAACTCAAAACTGCATAAAGTCGAGAGAAAATATTGTTTACAAGGTTTCCTCTCTCTCTCTCTCTCTCTCTCTCTCTCTCTCTCTCTCTCTCTCTCTCTCTCTCTCTCTCTCTCTCTCTCTCTCTCCTTGTGTGTGTGTGTGTGTGTGTGTGTGTGTGTGTGTGTGTGTGTGTGTGTGTGTGTGTGTGTGTGTGTGTGTGTGTGTGTGTGTGTGTGTGTGTGTGTGTGTGTGTGTGTTAATGCTTCTTGCTGCAACGCATCATATCCACTTAGCTTTTACACACACACACACATACACACACACACACACACACACACACACACACACACACACACACACACACACACACACACACATCATTCTGACATGTAAAAATATACGACTGGTATATAAAGTAATTTATTTTTTTTCCAAACATCTCAACTCCCTCCGTCTCTCCCTCCCTCCTTGCCTCACTCCCTCCCTTCCTCTAACCCGACCCTTTCCTTCCTTTAACTCGTCTTTCTCTCCTTCATCTTTCCCTCTCACCTTCCTGCACTCTCTCCTACATACATATCTCGCTTACCTTCCCTCCTCCGCTCCGCCTCGCTCTCCTCCCGTCACTTGTTATTTCCGCGTTGGGTGCACGTGTGTGTGTGTGTGTGTGTGTGTGTGTGTGTGTGTGTGTGTGTGTGTGTGTGTGTGTGTGTGTGTGTGTGTGTGTATAATTTTTTGCCTTAGTGACCACGGTTAGTCAGTCAGATGTATAGCAAAAATATTGGTTCAGCATTTTTTTCTCCACCCTTCCTATGCTCGTTTATGCCGCCGAGAGAACCAGCCTTCCCATATCCAGCTGTGAGTATGGAGGGAGGGTGTGGCGGCCAGCATTCAATAAAAAAAGCGAAAAAAAGAAAAAAAAAAAAAAAAAATGGCAGCTAGTATTGTGGTGGTGGTGGTGGTGGTGGTGGTGGTGGTCAGCGTGTTCCCAGAGTATAATATATTTCGTACGATATTCCTTTCTTTTCTTTATTTCCCTTTTTTTATTTTTATTTTTCAGAGGGAGTCCATATCCCGAGGCAAAGCTACACAAATCTACCTAGTGTACGTATATAAAGTGCTGTTGTGGTTCTCTCTCTCTCTCTCTCTCTCTCTCTCTCTCTCTCTCTCTCTCTCTCTCTCTCTCTCTCTCTCTCTCTGTTTACGTGATAATGGCATTGGTTACTATCTTCAGTGTGTGTGTGTGTGTGTGTGTGTGTGTGTGTGTGTGTGTGTGTGTGTGTGTGTGTGTGTGTGTGTGTGTGTGTGTGTGTGTGTGGTTCGCGGACACGTCTCCTCCCAGCGCGGGGCAAGTTTCAATAGTCCTGCAGTATCTTCAATGACTTTGTACTGCCCTTCTGAGTGGTCTCTCACCGCTGCCTCGCTCTTCACACTCCCTCCCTCCTTCTCTCCCCCTTCATGCCCTGCCTCTCTCTCTCTCTCTCTCTCTCTCTCTCTCTCTCTCTCTCTCTCTCTCTCTCTCTCTCTCTCTCTCTCTCTCATTGTCTCTCGTTCTCCCTCTTCTTCCTGTTTACACTTATCTTCACGTCCTCTTACTTCTTCACTTCTTTCTTTCTCATTTCCTTTACTTTTCCGTCCTTTTCTTCCTCCCCCTTCTTCTTCTGCCTCTCATATACCTCTGTTGCCGCCACTACACCCTTCTCCACCTCCATCTCCTACTCTTCTCCTTCTTCTTCTTCTTCTTCTTCTTCTTCCTCCTCCTCCTCCTCCTTCTCTGCAACTCTCCTCCATCTTCTCCACACTTATGTCTTTCCATCTTCCTTTAGGTCAACGACATCCAGGCGCGCATGCTCTCTCTCTCTCTCTCTCTCTCTCTCTCTCTCTCTCTCTCTCTCTCTCTCTCTCTCTCTCTCTCTCTCTCTCTCTCAATGTATATTCCCTTCCTTCTCGATCCCTACTCTTCCTCCTCAGCCTCTTCTCCTCCTCCCTCGCCTCATTCTCCTTCATCTCTTGCTCCCCTTCCACCTCCTCCTCCTCCTCCTCCTCCTCCTCCTCCTCCTCCTCCTCCTCCTCCTCCTCCTCCTCCTCCTCCTCCTCATCCCCCTCCTCCTTCCCCTGCTACGTCACCGCCACTGCCCCTCTCACAGAATTATTACCTCCTGAGCTAAACAAAGATCCATTACTGCTCCACAATCTAATAGGACCCAAAACAAACTGCACACACACACATACACACACACACACACACACACACACACACACACACACACACACACACACACACACACACACAGAGAGAGAGAGAGAGAGAGAGAGAGAGAGAGAGAGAGAGAGAGAGAGAGAGAGAGAGAGAGAGAGAGAGAGAGAGAGAATTATCCGGCTGCACCCTGGCCATCCCACGCAACGGAAAGTCCCATCTGAAGGATTATTTAAGGAACCATTATTCGTACAGGGAAATATTAACATCTACTACTACTACTACTACTACTACTACTACTACTACTACTACTACTACCACTACTCTCGTTTTCTTGCTGCTTTTAATTATTTATTTATTTTATTATTATTATTTTTTTTTTTACTTGAGATAAGACAGTCTTGCTCAACACAAACACCCTCGTTAGGATCTATAATTTTGCTGTTCTTTGCTTTCCCCTTTGTCTTCCTTTGTTAATGACCTCCTTGTACTCGCGGCCTCTACTCGAGTGCCTTGCTTCAGTCCTGCATGCTTTTGCGCTGGCAGTAAGACAAGGCCGCTTTTTGGAGTGTCGACTAACAACCTTCCTTCTCAAACTCGTTATGCTTCTGTCCAGTGTCATGTCTCAACTGTTCTGTGATATGAAGATCCTTACATCAGTAGCAAGTATCGAAATCTCACTCCGACTCCTTTCGTGATGTTTTGGTATCTCGTAAGAGACTTCCAGACACTTCCTGTCCATTTAAGGGTTGTATTCTTAAAAGCTTTGTTCTCTCTATAATCGAAGGCCGCAGATAACCGGGCTTTTATTGATGTTTTCCCTATTGATAATGCAGTATCAGTATCATGTAGCAAGTATAAATAAGAGTTCACATAGGCTTTGGGTACCTGTCGAGTGAACTGGTACACAGGTAGACAAACACGACCGTGAACTGGAAACACGACCCAGACAGCACAAAAGCACACGAGCGTCTATTGGTTGAAGCTCTAAGAAAGGCAGTGAAGCTAAGACGTTACTGTGTATTATTGGAGCCGTTTGAGGGGCCCGAGGATACACACATGGGTTGACGGTACGTGGTGCTGCTCATGAGGCGTGACGGTGTAAGATAGGGAGCAATGGTGAGGTGGGTGTGCTTTACGGTGTGTGGCTGTCGGAACCGGCCGCCTGACCCTTGATAGAGCGGAAGGCAGGGCTGGTCTGCATAATACTGGGGTGGAGGGTAAGCTGCAGATGACAGGGAGCAGATAGGTAGGAGACAGTGATAAGCAGAGAAGAGGGCAGGCAAGAGATGGTAGTGGAAAGGAATGGTATAGAGAAACATGGGTGGTATGGATGTGGAAAGGAAGATGGGGAGGAAGGTTTTATGTAAGAGATCGAGAATGAGGGAGAAGAGATGAAGGTGGTGGGTTGGTAGGAAGGGAGAGGGGGGTAAGGTAGAGTGGTGGGGGTGAGGGAGGAAAGGATAACTGGTTTCAAATTGCCACAAGCTTTCCGGTTGGCTCTCTTTCTCTCTCTCTCTCTCTCTCTCTCTCTCTCTCTCTCTCTCTCTCTCTCTCTCTCTCTCTCTCTCTCTCTCTCTCTCTCGTTTTCGAACATAAATTAAGGTTTCAGTTTCACTCATTACCGCGATATGAGGTTTCGGGTACGTAACACACACACACACACACACACACACACACACACACACACACACACACACACACACACACACACACACACACACACACACCTCAACCACCATCACCACCGTAACAGTATCCCTAATTTTCCATTTCCCCTTTTCCCTCCGCTAAAAAGTCAAGCAAACCCCACTAACATCCCAACCCTTTTCCAACCCAACCTGAGGCCAACTTCCTGCCTCTACCTCACCCTACCTAGGCCTCCTCCACCACCACGGGCTGCGGCGGGGAGTAGGCGGAGGGCGGAAGGCTGGAGGGAGGAAGAAAAGGAGGAAGCGAGGGCCATACAAGCCAGACCTAATTACGCTGCTTCTTTTCTGGTGTAAGTATTAGTGAGTGAATGAAATGCTAGTGGCCAAAAGGGTGTACTGTTATCTGCCTAATGTGTAATAAGGTAGTGAAGCGTTGCGTTGGTTGGCAGGTGTATTATTGTACCTGAGGGTGGTGGTGGTGGTGGTGGTGGTGGTGGTGGTGGTGGTCGTGGTTACAAGAAGGAATGTGCGGGAGGAACAAGTAACCGCAGATTTATGTGGGGTCTTCGACTGATGAGGTTATTTGGTTTTATTATTATATTTATCGTTTCATTTATTTTATTTTTTTCTTGTTGTTGTTGGTTGATTGGTAGTGTTAAAGATGTTGTTGTTGTTGTTGTTGTTGTTGTTGTTGTTGTTGTTGTTGTTGTTGTTGTTGTTGTTGGTGGTGGTGGTGGTGGTCGTGTTGCAATTGGGGAAGGGATGATGGCAAAAGTTACGTCATAAACATATAATTGAATAAATACGTTAATTCCTTCATAACAAATAAATGGATACATAATAACACACATAACTGGATGCCTTTAAATATACAGACGTACATACAAACTTACATCATTACATGTATACATAGATATTTAAATACACACGTTAATACATAAATACATACATATACGCATACATAATTAAATGAATAAATAAATAATAAATAAATGCAATTACACACACCTACATGCATCATTCAAATATATTATCTTTCACTGCACCCTTCCTACTTCATTACCTCAAGTCTCTCTCTCTCTCTCTCTCTCTCTCTCTCTCTCTCTCTCTCTCTCTCTCTCTCTCTCTTACACATTTCTATCTCTCTTTCCTCCGTTCTCAATCATACCGCCACCATCTTTCCTCCAACATTGCTTTTCTCTCTCTCCCTCTCTCTCCAACCTTCCTTCCTTCCCTCCCTGCCACCCCTTCCTCTCCCTCTCAACACCCCCCTTCCCCTTTCCCACCATTCCGTATCGTTTTCGTCTTTAACATGTGAGACAATGAAATACCCTATGCATGACGTCACCAGCCCCGACTCGCCGCGTCACAGGTAAAGACCCTCTAATTAACACACAGGTAACATTCATTTTCACGTAATTAATATGTACTTTTTTCCGGCACCGTTTATTTATTTATTTTTTTTCTACTTCTCGTTTCGTTCCTTTCTATTCAGTGGGTGACTTTGGTGAGTTTATGGGTGACGTTTGAAGTGTCTCAAGATGCATTGATGGTGACGTGTGTGTGTGTGTGTGTGTGTGTGTGTGTGTGTGTGTGTGTGTGTGTGTGTGTGTGTGTGTGTGTGTGTGTGTGTGTGTGTGTGTGTGTGTGTGTGTGTGTACAGGTGAACTGGTAATTAGTTATGTGTATGTATAGATATATGGATAGGTAATAGGTAGACAGGTAGATGGATAGATGGATGGATAGATAGATAGATAGATAGATAGATAGATAGAGAGAGAGAGAGAGAGAGAGAGAGAGAGAGAGAGAGAGAGAGAGAGAGAGAGAGAGAGAGAGAGAGAGAGAGAGAGAGAGAGAGAGAGAGAGAGAGAGAGAGAGAGAGAGAGACTACACACACACACACACACACACACACACACACACACACACACACACACACACACACACACACAAACTGCCCTCTCCCTCCCCGACCCCCCTATTTTGACTGACCTGCCCTCCCTCCGTGCTGCATCCTCCCTTTTGCCCCTCCTTCGTGGATCGAACGCCCGACGCCAGCTTTACAAAAGCCATCACCACCCTCACCATCACCACCACCCTCACCACCACCACCACTACCAGTCTCACACACCAGCTCCACGTCACCTCTACGTTACTTTACCTCCTCCTCCTCCTCCTCCTTCTTTCCCATCCTACATCTTATTGCGAACAGTTTCCTAAGGGACAAGAAATCTGCTGATGTTCGTTTTTCCTTTGTGTTCCTTCGTGTTTCTTCCTATGATGAGACACGGAACTTTACAAACTACATGCAAAACTACAATAGTACTTCTTTTATGTAATGTTTTTTTTTTTTTAGGTAAAGTAAAAGTAGAAAAAAATTTAAAAAAATAACACGTACTAACTATATTCTAATTGAAATCCTTTTGTGTTCTACTTTTTTCTTTTTATTTATTTATTTTTTTCATTAGCTTTGATTTCCCGTTCACCACACTTGGGGAAAGAATGAAAAAAAAAGAGGAGTAAAGTG
>NC_087151.1:25876020-25883520 GCF_035594125.1 Scylla paramamosain | reverse complement strand
AAAAAAAAAGTAGAAAATTAATAAAAAAATCAGAACACTTCCTTGAAAAAAAAAAAAAAAAAGACATTTGATGAGCATACAACTCCGCACTCCACCAAGACCAACACTAACATACATACATACATACAATACATACATACATCTACAATACAATATCGGAGAAGACTTCATCAACCACACAATACATTACAGAAAAAAATAAATAGATAAATATCACACACCTCACTTCACAAGATTTACAGTTACGAACATAATCAAGTAAACCCTTCCCTTCCACTCACAGTTTCCAAGGAACAACCGTCCTTACGAGTCTGTGAGTAAGTGCCACGATTCCCTACACGACGGCGTTCTCCAGGGAATGAGTTGTTTGATAACGTGGGGCCTGAGTCATTTACATGAAATCTCTTAACAAGTTGTTGATGTCGTTGTTGTTAATGATGATGTCGGTAATTACTGCTAGTTTACGTAATGGTGTGTGTGTGTGTGTGTGTGTGTGTGTGTGTGTGTGTGTGTGTGTGTGTGTGTGTGTGTGTGTGTGTGTGTGGCAATAAAACAAAACACGTGGTATAACTACAATACAAGCGAGAGAGAGAGAGAGAGAGAGAGAGAGAGAGAGAGAGAGAGAGAGAGAGAGAGAGAGAGAGAGAGAGAGAGAGAGAGAGAGAGAGTCTGGTACAAACAAAAAAACATTAAAGATTTTGGAAAGCACAGTAAATATTTATGTATACAAAGAAAATAAAAAAAACGTTACCACTAGCATTTTCTATCCCTTGCCTCTCTCTCTCTCTCTCTCTCTCTCTCTCTCTCTCTCTCTCTCTCTCTCTCTCTCTCTCTCTCTCTCTCTCTCTCTCCTACATCAGCGTGATGAAAACAAGCAGTAGTGAGAGAAATAAAAGAGTTACCCCAAATATTGATTTTTACCTCATACCCCTCTCCCGTTTTCCTTTCTGTTCTCCTTCCGGTGGATTAGAAAGCTTCTCTGGCTTAATTTTTTTTCTTTTCTCTTTCGTTTTAGTGTTTCTTTCTCTGCTTCTTGTTTTTTTTTTTGGGGGGTTCATAGGTTCAATTTGTTGTTGTTGTTGTTGTTGTTGTTGTTGTTGTTGTTGTTGTTGTTGTTGTTGTTGTTGTTGTTGTTGTTGTTGCTGTTGCTGCTGCTGCTGCTGCTGCTGCTGCTCTTGTTGCTGATTTTTTTCTATTCCTGCTTTTCTTTCATTTTCTTTTTAGTCTATTAAGTCTTTTCTTGTTCCTCTATTCTGTTTTCCTCTTCCTCTTTCCATCTTGTTTTCTTTCACTCCTTGTATTTTCTCTTTCTTTCCTCTTTTTCCTATTTTTCATAATACTCTCTCCCCCCTCCGTTCTTGCTCCCATCACTTCACTTTCACCTCTCACTCTTCTCTCTCCACCATGCGCGCACACACACACACACACACACACACACACACACACACACACACACACACACACACACACACACACACACACACACACACACACACATCTCTGTTCTTTCAACGCCACATCATCTTCCTCCATCACTCTTACACATCTCTCCCCTCCCTTTCCCCTCCCCCTCCCCTCTTGTCCTCCCCTTCCATTTAAGTTTCTGTTTTCATCTTTCTCTCTCCCACTCACTTTCCAAAACACTTCCACCACCATCATCACCACTTCCTCCTCCTCCTACTCCTCTGCCTCCTTCTCCTCCTCCTGACTTCCCTTCCTCTCTCATTAGTTTTCTCCTCTTCCCCTCTCCCCCATCACCCTCTCCCACCGCGATAAGAGACGTGCCAAATGGTCTTCCCATCTCAACTGACCAGATGGCGTGAGGGAAGGGGAGAGGAGGGGAGAAGAGGAGAGGAGAGGGGAGGGGAAGGAAGAGGAAGGAGCCACACGGGTGCTATATAGAAGGGTAAGAGAACAGTGAGAAGGTATAGATGGGTGATTTCAGAGTGGGGATGAGGGATGGGGGAGAGAGAGGGATGAGGGGAGAGAAGGGTGAAAGTGGGGAGTAAGATAGAAGGAGAGAGAGAGAGAGAGAGAGAGAGAGAGAGAGAGAGAGAGAGAGAGAGAGAGAGAGAGAGAGAGAGAGAGAGAGAGAGAGAGAGAGAGAGAGAGAGATGAACGAGGGACGGAGATAAAGGTGAAAAAAGAGAGAAGAGCAAAAAAGAAAAAAAAGAAAGAAAAAGAAAAAGAAAAATAGACTGGCACAAAGAATGACCCCCAAACTTTTGGAAGAAGGAATTAAACTCGTGATACACAACTTTGATTTACGAACACGTATCTAAACCTCCCCCTCACCCTTCCCCCTTTCCCCTCACCCTAACTCATCATTCCCCATCACCCTTCACTACCTACCTACCTATCTCCCTCATTCCTCTCTCTCTCTCTCTCTCTCTCTCTCTCTCTCTCTCTCTCTCTCTCTCTCTCTCTCTCTCTCTCTCTCTCTCTCTCTCTCTCTCCTTCCTCCATTTTTCACTTGCAGTGGCCAAGACTGTTCCCCCCTTCTCTCTCTCTCTCTCTCTCTCTCTCTCTCTCTCTCTCTCTCTCTCTCTCTCTCTCTCTCTCTCTCTCTCTCTCTCTCTCTTTTACACATGTACACAAGACTGAAAACAAAGAGAAATGGAAGCACCAATCAGAGAGAGAGAGAGAGAGAGAGAGAGAGAGAGAGAGAGAGAGAGAGAGAGAGAGAGAGAGAGAGAGAGAGAGAGAGAGAGAGAGAGAGAGAGAGAGAGAGAGAGAGAGAGAGAGAGAGAGAGAGAGAGAGAGAGAGAGAGAGAGAGAGAGAGAGAGAGAGAGAGAGAGAGAGAGAGAGAGAGAGAGAGAGAGCTGCAGAAGCTTTCAAGAGCAATGGGTTTCGTTTTGTTCTTAGCAAGAAAATGTTTTGGAGGAGGAGGAGGAGGAGGAGGAGGAGGAGGAGGAGGAGGAGGAGGAGGAGGAGGAAAAAGAAGGAAGGTGTGAACACGAACAAATATGCCACTAATGGGAAACAGCAGGAAACACACTTACATACAAACAGATATTAAGTGACATTTCCTTAGCACCCCAAGTACGAAAGAACTGCACGTACAAACAAAGCACTTCTGCACTCTTATAGCAGTGGCAGCGGTGGTGGCATTAGCAGTGATGGCAGTGGCAGAATAAACACTGCACTCCTTTCCTTGGTACACACTTCAGACAAACAAGTAGAGTGACAAGTAGAAGTAGTGGTAGTAGTGGTAGACTAAACACTGCACTCCTTTCCTTGGTACATATTTCAAGCAAGAATGACGAGTACCAGTGACAGCGGTGGTGGCGTTAGCAGTGATGGCAGTAGTGGCAGACTGAACACTGCTATCCTTTCCTTGACACACACTTCAAGCAAACGAGTAGAGAGATGATGGCAAAAGTTAATAGCCTTTGAAGAATACTTATGCTTTTTTCAGACCCACATCTATAAATCATCTACAGTACAGCTCCTACACACTTACTATTCTTCTATACTCCAGTCAGTTAAATACATTTGGGATCTAAAAAAAAGACAAAATCAACATCATATTCTGAAACAAAGAAACAAAAACTGATTGTGACTCCCTCCCACTGTGTTTATGGTGTCAGGGAGATTGGCACAGACCGAATGACTGACGGGAAAAAGAGTGACTGGCCAGCACGAAGATAAGGAGGAGGAGGAGGAGGAGGAGGAGGAGGAGGAGGAGGAGGAGGAGGAGGAGGAGGAGGAGGAGGAGGAGGAGGAGGAGGAGGAGGAGGAGGAGGAGGAGGAGGAGGAGGACGGAAAGAGGGTTGATTGAGAGAAATGTGGAACCAGGAGAAAATTTATTACTTGACCTGACCATTTCGCGACGAAGGTGATAGTGACGGTGGTGGTGAAGGAGGTGGTGGTGGTGGTGGTGGTGGTGAGGGAAAGAATGAAGAGGATGATAAGACAAAAGAATAACCAAGAAAAAACTATAATAAGAGAGTAGAAAAGAAAGCCGAGAGAGAGAGAGAGAGAGAGAGAGAGAGAGAGAGAGAGAGAGAGAGAGAGAGAGAGAGAGAGAGAGAGAGAGAGTTTCCGCGTGTTGACATTTTACGGACTTAACACAATTATTGTCACTGTGTTGTCCTCCTCCTCCACCTCCTCGTCCTCCTCCTCCTCCTCCTCGTCCTTCTCTTCCTCTTCCCCCTTCTTCTCTTCCTCCTCCTTCCGTTGCCATGGTGCAATTGGGAGAGGAGGGAGGGATGTCATGCGTGAAAAGAGAGAGAGAGAGAGAGAGAGAGAGAGAGAGAGAGAGAGAGAGAGAGAGAGAGAGAGAGAGAGAGAGAGAGAGAGAGAGAGAGAGAGAGAGAGAGAGAGAGAGAGAGAGAGAGAGAGATTTAATGATTATGATCTTCTAACGAGTACAAGAACAACAACATTTGTATCCCGTAACAGCAAGGAAACTCGACGCCTTATCCTTCTTCTTCTTCTTCTTTTCTCCTATTCAACCCTTCCAGCAACAGTGACACACAATAAATAAATAAAAAAATAAACAAATAAATAAATAAAAGAGATAAATACAAAAAAAAAAATACTCTACACCCATAAACATCCACGATTCTCTCTTATCTCTCCTTTCTTTTGTCCCTTCTTTTCTCCCTTCCTTCCTCCCTAATCTGCCACTGTTACTACTTCCTCCCTCATGCCTCCTCTACACACACACACACACACACACACACACACACACACACGAGGCAAGTTTAACATAACGACATCGGGCAGGGAATTAATGTCTCTTATGAATTTTTATTAATATCATCTGTGTGAGGAAATAAAGGATGAATTTAGAGGAAGGATTCAAAAACGGAAAACGTGGAGGAGGAGGAGGAGGAGGAGGAGGAGGAGGAGGAGGAGGAGGAGGAGGAGGAGGAGGAGGAAGATGAAGAAGAGGATAAGGATTTCTCACGCTGGCAAGTAAAGGAAGGGAAGTAAGGAAATGACACGGCTGAAAAAAAAAAAAAAAAAAAAAAAAAAAAAAAAAAAATATATATATATATATATATATATATATATATATATATATATATATATATATATATATATATATATATATATATATATATATATATATATATATATATATATATATATATATATATATATAAGCAAATAATTTAGTAAGTTAACAATGCTAATGAGCGGTGGGTGGACGCGTGTGAGGGCGCGAGTGGCATGAGTGTGGGCGGAAGGAGGAGGAGGAGGAGGAGGAGGAGGAGGAGGAGGAGGAGGAGGAGGAGGAGGAGGAGGAGGAGGAGGAGTAAGATTTGACCGGTGAGTCTCCTTTTGTCTCCTGTTCAGAAAGATTGCCTCTATTTCTCACATGACGAAGGGCGCAGGGGAAGGAATGGGAAGGGAGGGGAGGGGAGGAGACGGAAAGATGGAGGGAAGAGACTGAAGAGAGAAAGATATGTCCTTCAAGTTCAGGTTTCTAATGTTTTCACTTCCTCACTTCTCTCCTTACCTCTCCCTTATCCTTTCCCTCCTCCCTCTCTTCCCTCCCTCTCTCGCTGCAGCCTTCCGTTCACTCCAGCAGAAGTTTGCATGATCATCTTCACTGACGCTATTACACACACACACACACACACACACACACACACACACACACACACACACACACACACACACACACACACACACACACACACACACACACACACTAGGTGAGTGAGGAAGCTAGTAAATGAAGATATAAAAAAGTAATCGTTCTTTAAATCATGGAATAGTCTCGCGGTTAAATGAATAAGGAAGCAAGAGTGTGAATGACCTGAATGAACACATATAACCATACTTAAATAATTATGAAGCGAAGGTGAGACTTTTCTGCGTCATCCTTTGCCAGCGCGAGTCACCCGGACGACTCAGTTTAATCTTTCACTATTTTTGCCTCCGGTTGACTGCCGCCTCCATGACGCCCAGCCAACATTGCAGCGAGGCGGAGGCGCTGCACCTTTTTTGGCGCCTCTGCCTTCACCGGTTACACGGAAAAACCGGCGCCCGTCCCTGCCAGCGACAGGGTGCCACCGAAGCCTTCAGCTGGCCCTTGATATTCCGTGCTCCTCGCCCACGTGTTCTGTGACTGCCTCATGTCCCGAAGTGCTACTCACTCTTATAGGGACTGTTTTCAAAGGCTACAGAGATGTTTAGTAAGTTGTTAGTTTTTTTTTTTTTTTTTTTGATAAGGTAGAATTCTTATTAAATTATCAATAATCTAAAACAATCCTGAAAAATCGATTAATTTTAACAGAGGAGTTAAAGGTTATCGTGAAAGATGATGAAACGTTTTAGAATGCTGTCCCCATAATGTAAGTCTCATATTGTTCATGTCTCCATTTATTTAGTTTCCATTGGCAGTCTATCAATCTGAAATTAAGAGTGCAACTTTTCCCTTAAAAATCTATCACTGTAAAAATACTGGATATAATTTTTCACTTAAGAATCTATCAAGCTAAAAGTAAGAGTACAATTTTCCTCTTAAGAACCTATCAGTGCAATGGTCATGTCATCCTGCCTCATCACCTTCGTTCACCCAGACAAGGCCACAGATCATGTTACTCCAGGCTGCTCCATACAAGCTGCTTCCTCTGCTGCACTCCATCACTATATTGGCGATCAAGATTTTCCCAGACGTGTATTGTGAGTGCCTTTCATCCTCACTCCTCATGGCTAGCCCCTGTCCTCTCCCCATCCCTTCCTTCCACGAGGCAGCTGCACAAGACTCACCACTCCTCCGCCTGTCATGTCCATTATCCAATATCTTTATTCGCCGGTTCATTTCCCTGGTGAACCGAGGAACAATCTAACTTCCTTTGCATCGCTTTCTTCCCCCACAACAGAGTTAGTGGCTTGAAGAGGACAGGGAATTGGGTTATCTCACCAACTGGAGGGAATTTCTGTTTATTCGCTGTTTTTAAACCTGAGGAGCAATGTATGGCTTGTACTTTCTTCCTCCTTCTGCAAGTTTTTAGTTCATTGCTTTCCTCTTTGTACTCGTATAGTATTAAAGAAATGAGGGTAAGAGTAAATTCAGCAAGAAAACTAGCTGAGAATTAAAAGTAATTGGATAAGTGTGTGAAAGGAGGAGGAGAAGGTAATGTTCTCTTGGGAAACTAACACAAAACTAAGACTATGTAGGGTTTTGGGATGTGATAAAGAAACAAGAAAAAATGAAAATCTACTATGGAAAGTAACAAAGAAGGTAAATTTTGAAAGGCTGAAAGAAAGAAAAGAGGTACAAGAAAATCTGCTAGGGAAACAAATAAAAAATGAAAATTTTGGAAAAAATATGAAAGAAACGAAAAAAAGAAAATTCGCCAAGAAAAGTAACCAAGAATGCTATTCCTGGGAACTGCACGAAAAAAAGAGAAAAAGAATGCACAAACTCATCACGCAAATTAACAAATACATTTTTTTTCAGAGGATAAGAGTGAACGCAGCAATGAATAACACTAAAACAGACGACCTACAAATCCTCATCCATTAAACCCGACCTA
>NC_087151.1:25866020-25873520 GCF_035594125.1 Scylla paramamosain | reverse complement strand
GCAAATAAACGTAAGAGAAAAACAAAAGCACGTAACAAAAATTACTGCATGTAAATCAGTTACGAGGAGGACGTAATTAAGAAAAAGAAAAAAAATTACAAGACAGAAAACGAACACTGATCTGACGCCAACAAACCACATGAAAGCAGATGAATGGAGACGGCAGTGAAAGCAGGACAAATGGAGCAAAGACTCTCAGAATGGTACAGAGAAGTGCGACCTTCAAGTTCCGCCTGTGAGTGTGGCAGTGGATGGCAGCGAAGTGACACAATAACAGACAAGGCGGCGCGGCGCATCCTCTTAAGACATACTCATGATGCCAAGTTGCCGGAAAACATGGTGGATATATTAGATTGCATTTTGAAACGTATATCAGATGAGATTTACAACAGAATGGAAACACGCGGACTCTCTCTCATACATACACACACACACACACACACACTAAGTCACTGCACCACCACTGCTCCTGCATTCTATCAACTATAACTTGATGAAGTGGGATTCTATACATCTCCCGACTACTGCTGGAGTTGTTGGAGACTTACACAATCAAAGAGAGGCGAACATAGCAAGAGAGAAGGTGTTCACATGAAGAAAGCAAGGTAAATGACTGGTATCAGCTGGCTTTAGCAGACGACAGAGCTGTCAAACCACAGAGGTAAACATTGTTGTTCAGTGTTTCACTACCATGGCATCTCTTTCCTTGCCTAACATAGAAGAATTAGTGAAGGAGAAGGTGGAGGAGGGGATAAAAGACATAACTGTGGATGTCAAAGGTAGAGAAACCAGAGAAGCTAGTAAACTAACTAAGGAAATAACAGAAAAGCTTGTTCCCGAGCTTGCTAAGATCATAGCAGTGTCCGTATCCTCGGCCGTGACTACAGCTTTCAAGGAAGTGGCTAGTGAGTTAGCAAAAATGTTTGATACCTCACAAAAACAGGCTCTACTAAATAGATATGAGACAGATAAGCTTGAACAATACCAACGAAAGGATAATCTATGCATCTACGGCTTGGAAGAAGAAAATGAAGAAACAGAGGATGTAGTCGAAGCCAAGGTCATTGAACTGGCAGCAGATATGGGGGTGACTCTTGTATCTGACAACATCTCTGTTGCTCACCGACTCGGGAAACCTCAAGCATCTAATAGAAGCAGACCGGTAATTGTAAGGTTCTGCCATAGGAAGAAAAGAAATGAAATGCTGAAGAAAAGAGCTGAACTTAAAAAGAAACAGAGGAAAGTATTTGTGAATGAAGATCTTACACCCATGCGAGTTGCAATGTTCAAGATTGTCAAGGAGCAGCCAAATGTGAAAAGTGTTACCACTAGGGATGGTAAAATACTTGTGTGGCTCACAGATAAAAACAGGCCAGTTGAAATTCATACACCAGATGATTTGTTCAAAACAGGTATATTACAGCCTGATTGGAAAAGGCTGAAACTTGACAACATGATTAATAAGACCCTAAGTAACAACGCATAGGACAAATATGGAGCACAGACAAAAGCTAAAATTCAAACAACTGTCTCCCATACTAAATCTATTACTAATCTTAATAATATTTCAAAACTCTCTTTACTAACACTAAATGTCAATGGATTGAAAGGAAAGTTAACCACAACGGAATTCAAGGACTTGTGTGTTATGTATGATGTATTATGTATAAGTGAAACAAAATGTGATGATGTCGATATGATAAATATTGTTCCCAGTATGAAAAACCTTGGATTTGATATAGTATTCAAAAACAGACATGAACTCAGTAGATATAAATCAGGGGGTTTAGTGCTTGCTATTAAAAGGGATATTAAGCTGAAGTGGAAGACTATTAAGACTGAGGGTAAGGCTTTCATATCTATTTTAATAGATAAAAGAAGTTTAAGGTTAGATAAGGATTTGATTATCAGTGTGGTATACATTCCCCCAGTTAATTCTAGATATGCAAGTGTGGAATACTTTGAAGAAATTGATAATTTTCTTTTGGATTATACAAGTGATGATTACTCACATTTATTATGTGGAGATTTTAACTCACATACTGGAACTCTGTTGGATTATGTTTTGCCAGATGTACTTCATGATGATGATGATGATGATGATGATGATGATGATGTTGATGATGATGGTAATGGTGATCTATTTGAGGTACAAAACATACTTAAAGCAATGGGAGTGGATGGAACAAGGTATAACCAAGATGTAACACAGGATAGGAATTCTTATGGGAGAAATTTGGTGACAATATGTTGTAATAATAAGGTATGTATTTTCAATGGTAGAGTAGATAGAGATCTCAGAGTGGGGAGACCCACAACTACACATGGCACTCTTGTGGATTATGTTATAGGTTCACCAACATTGTTAAAAGATGTAAATGAATTTAGAGTGCTAGACTATGACCCATTGTATTCAGATATTCATTGTGGTATTCATGTACAGCTTAAAGTAAATATTGAGTATGCAATTATTAACAATGCCAATATAGCACCTGTGAGTAACTATAATCAACCAAGTAAGTGGAGAGCATCTAAGGAAGAGGATTATATAGCAGAAATTGATGAAAATCAGGTAAAAGAGTTAATAGAGCAGATGGATTCTATGGACATTGAAGATGTAAGTACTAGAATAAAGAATATTTTATTAGGAGCAGCTGTAAAGGTTTTTCCACCAAAGAAAAAGAAAAATTATGTTAAGCAAAGTAATAATGCAAGTTTATCTGGATATGATAATATTTGTTGGTATACAAGGAAAGCATACCATAAAGCTAGACATAAATATAATCTGAGGAGGAGTGAGGATAATAAGAAAGATATGATAGAAAAAAGCAAGAAGTACAAAGCTGAACTGAAAAGAGTACACAATAAGGAAAAAGAAAATATGTTGATTAAGTTAAAAGCAAACAGAAATAAAGATCCAAAAACATATTGGAAAATATTAAAGGAAAATGATGGAAATAAAAGTAAAACTACACTTACACTTGCAGATTTTCATCAACACTTTAAGAATCTATCAGAGGAAATTAGTGAAAGTGATAAGCATTTAAGTGAACTAGAAAGTTCTACAATTGAATCTGGGGAAGAGGAAACACTGAATGAGCCCATTACAGAACATGAAGTGTTGAAAGCTATTAGAAAACTAAAGAATGACAAGGCACCTGGATATGATGATATTGTTAATGAATATATTAAAAGTACAAAAAATATGCTTAATTTGTATGTTAAATTTTTTAATAGGATTTTGGATACAGGATATTTACCTAAAGAATGGTTGATAGGGGTTATTGTCCCATTGTATAAGAATAAAGGTGATGTTGATGACCCACACAATTATAGGGGTATAACTTTGTTAAGTTGCTTAGGTAAGGTATTCACATCTGTGCTAAATGACAGGTTAACTTCTTATTCTGATAGTCATAATATTATAAAAGAAAATCAAGCTGGATTTAGGCAAGGTTATAGTACTCTTGATCACATATTTTTATTAAAGAACATCATTGATCTGTTTTTATGGAAGAAGAAACAATTATTTTGCCTTTTTATTGATTATAGAAAGGCATTTGACTCAGTTTGGAGGGAGGGGCTCTGGTATAAGATGGTAAAGGAAAATATTGGTGGTAAAGTCCTTAATGTTATTAGAAATATGTATTTGAACATTAAATCATGTGTTAAGTTTAATGGAAACAAGTCAGACACTTTTATTTGTAATAGAGGAGTAAGACAAGGTGAAAATCTTTCTCCATTATTATTTGCCCTTTATGTAAATGACATTGAAAAGTCTTTAATAGAAAACAGATGTAATTACTTACTATTTGATGATAACTACCTTGATTTACAATTGAATTTATTGATAATGATGTATGCTGATGACACAGTAGTTCTAGCTAATTCGGAAGAGGAAATGAGGAATATTCTTAATGCATTGGAGTTATATTGTGACAAATGGAAATTAGAGGTAAACAAAAATAAGACAAAAATTGTTGTATTCAGCAGAGGAAGACTTAATTATGACAATTTTCATTTTGTATTTAGTGATGAAATTATAGATACAATTGGTGAATACAAATATCTTGGTGTCTTATTCAATTATAATGGTAGGTTTAGAAATGGTCAATTGGACCTTAAGAAAAGAGCAACAAGAGCTATGTATTCACTAATTGGAAAATGCCGCAAACATGATCTACCAGTTGATCTGCAACTTGAATTGTTTAACACCATTGTAATGCCAATTATGACCTATGCTTGTGAAATTTGGGGATACTGTATTATTAGAGAAATCAAGCAGTTGCACATGACATTTTTAAAACATGTATTACATGTACATAAATATACAAGCACTGATATTGTATATGGGGAGTTAGGGGAATATCCTATTGATATTGTTATCAATACTAGAATGATTGGCTACTGGTCAAGGTTAATAACAGGGAAAACTACTAAGTTAAGCATGATTATGTATAAAAGTTTGTTACATTTAGACTCCACAGGCATGTATTCATCACCTTGGATTTGCCATATAAGAAATATTCTTAACAATTGTGGTATGTCAGGTATTTGGATGGATCAACAAACTAATAATCCAGAATGGTTAAGGAAAGCAGTTGAAAACAAACTTAAAGATCATTGGATAACATCATGGTTTAGAAATATTTCAACAAAGGGACTTTGTAAGAGTTATAGAATGTATAAAGACTTGTATTGCAGAGAAGATTACCTATTGAAACTTAAAAAGAGTATCAGAATGCCTTTGATTAAAATAAGAACAAATAACAATAGACTACCTGTTGTGAAAGGAAGATATGATAGTATAGATAGGGAAGAAAGATTATGTACTTTATGTAGATGTAATGTTGTTGGAGATGAATATCATATTTTATTGTCATGCCCTAATGATAACATCGTGGAGCTCAGAAACAAATATATTCCAAATTATTATAGAAATAACCCAACAGTGAATAAGTTTATCCAATTAATGCAAAGTAAAAGTCAATATATTTTGTCTAACATTTCTCTTTTTTTAAAAGCTACCTATAATTTTTTTAGGTAACAGAAAGTTGATTTATATAAGTTGTTAGTGTTTGTTTGTATCTGAAATAATTGCAGGAGCTGTGCTCCATACTTTGTATCACAAAGTCTGAGCATGTAAATAAATCTGAATCTGAATCTGAATCTGAATCTGAATCACACGTGTTCGTAAAGTAGGCAGATAAAAATTAGAACAGTAATCCTATTTATGCTTTACTATTAATACGAATTATTGTTGTTATCATACTAATTAGTAGCTACTTTGAATTATATAAAAACACACGCCGTTAGCCCTAATACAACATTCCGTAATGTAATGAAGAAATAGAATTACACGTGTCGAGAGAAAAAGTACAAATCATGAAATTAAACACGCAAAAATTACCTAATAAAATAATCTGACAAGTGTAAAGATATCCTGAAAGATTCAAATAAGCAAAATTACTTGCACCGAAAAGTGAAATGAATTGGAAGTGAGATAAATGGACACACACACACACACACACACACACACACACAAAAAAAAAAAAACTACAAAGGCAATTAGTACGCAATGACATCTGAAAGTTTTGCATCCACCACGTTTAAAACTCAAGGCCTGCAAACAATGTATACGTGTTTGCATGGAGAGAAGCATCAAAGCGCCACAGCAACTAAAGAAACCAGACCTATGTATGTTCTTTCTCTGACTTTTTAAAACGTCCATTCGAGATTTTTTTCTTCATATTCTGATCCTCTTAAACGTAAAAGAAAAATGTTCAACTTAATCACTGGAAGACTGACTGAAAGATGCACATACAGATCAATAAAGTATTCAAGACTATCAAAACTGTAAAGTAAGGAAAAATCATCATAGGTAACAACACAGTAAAACTAAAGACATCATCATCATCATCATAGTAATAACAACAGTAACAATAATAAAAATGATAATAACAATAGAAGAGCAAAAATGGAGATGAACAGGACACAAAAAGCAAGTAATCAGAGCGTTAACAGAAAGGCCAGGCAGGAGGTGGACGGATGGGAGTGGAAAGTTTGCAGGCACAGCTTAGCACGGACTGACGCAATGCCGCGGCTCGTGGGGAAGGTCAGGTGAGGCTTTGGTTTACTAGTGATCATCTGTTGATGGTGAATATGTTGACTGGTAGAAAGACAGGTATGTAAATAGGTAGGAAGGCATAGATACGTTTTACATACAAGTACATAATGAGTATAAGTACAGGTAGAGACGGATAGATACACACAGATAAATAGATAGATAGATAGATAAACAGAGAAGCATTTTTTCAGAGAGAGAGAGAGAGAGAGAGAGAGAGAGAGAGAGAGAGAGAGAGAGAGAGAGAGAGAGAGAGAGAGAGTCTTTACAACTGGTGGTGAGCCTCTGTGTTGAGGTGTCACAGTCCAGCACCACCAATAATCCGTCCCCTTATCCTTCCTTCCTTCCTTCCTTCCTTCCTTCCTTCGCTCTCACAACAATGGCAAGACTACACAAGAGGAAAAGAAGAAAATCTATATGACACTGAGAGTTAAGTTTGTCTGTTTCCGTCACTTTTTGACAGCAGTATAACCCAATTTGTCTGTCTTTCTGTCTGCCTGGCTGTCTGTGAACGTTTAAGTCTCTCTCTCTCTCTCTCTCTCTCTCTCTCTCTCTCTCTCTCTCTCTCTCTCTCTCTCTCTCTCTCTCTTTTTAACAGCAATAAATCCCAATTTGTCTGTCTTTCTGTCTGCCTGGCTGTCTGTGAGCGTTTAAATCTGTCTGTGTCTATCTGTCTCTCTCATCTTTTTTTAACAGCAATGAAGTCCAATTTGTCTGTCTTTATATCTCTCTATCTCACGTTTTCACAACAATGAGATTTACTTTGCGAGTAAAACCATCAACACTGAACAGAAAATGATCTTTAATATACTCAAGAAGTAAAGAAATTCCAAAATATTAGCAGTGTGTCGGAAGTTATTGGCCACACATTCTTGCCTGGGTGTGTGTGCTGCTCAGAAACTATGCATGTTTTCTGTAAAGGAGGAAGGTTGTCTCTGTTATCGTTCTAAAAGGCAATATACGGGTTCTTAGTATATATATAGGGAAAGGAAGAAAAGCAAACTCTCTCTCTCTCTCTCTCTCTCTCTCTCTCTCTCTCTCTCTCTCTCTCTCTCTCTCTCTCTGCTAAATTTTCAGTTTCAGGAGCACTTCACTTGGAGAAAAAAGTAAATTAAGCACGACAACACTAGCAAAGAGTGACAAGTACAGCAAACAGAAAAGAAGGAAAAGAAACTCTGCTAAATTTTCAGTTTCAGGAGCACTCCAAATCGTCTTATATAGCATGAAAGAAACAACAGGGGTGAGGGGGAAAGGTAAATTCAGCACGACAAAACTAACAAAGAACCAAAGAACAGTACATAGAAAATAAGAAAAGGAGACTTACAGAACCACCATCACAGTCACCACAAGCACACCACCAACACAGATAGAGAGGA
>NC_087151.1:25861020-25863520 GCF_035594125.1 Scylla paramamosain | reverse complement strand
GTGTGTGTCTAAGTGAAGAATCAATCCTGAAAACCTGTCTTATAATGATTTATGTTACGTTTAATAAAAATATTTGTAATAAAGAGTAAAGTATTATATGATTTTCGTTACCTTGTCTATTATAAACGTGCTACCAAATATAGCACATCAAATACTATAAAGGGAAAACAAATAGAAACAAAGATATAAATAGAAGTGGCAGTAGATACCGAAATAGAAGGGCAACAGAAGAGAGGAGGAGGAGGAGGAGGAGGAGGAGGAGGAGGAGGAGGAGGAGGAGGAGGAGAGGGGGTGGAGGAAGAGGAGGAGTTGTTGTTCCAGGAATAGACCAGCACTGCCTCATCCCGTGTCGGCGCAGCTTTTTTTTATTCACCACCCTGATTGTTTTATACCGAAGCCCACATGCTGTAGGGAACAGACACACCCGGATGAGTCTGGTTGAGGCAGTGCACTGAGGGAAGCAGAGAAGAGCTGGTGGCAATTATCAATGTGAAAATACAAAGGAAAGGTAGACAGGGAGGAGCTTTCATATTCAGTGTAGTCGATATGAAAATTACCACACTCACTTCCACTGTTTAGCTTTCTTCAATGTCAAATCCTCTGATATACTGAAAACTATAACTTGTCAGGGTTCATGGGGAAAATGTCAGCATGAAACTGTTGCGACTTCTTTTTTTTTCAGTTTTCAAGTCCGGTTTCCTTAATCTTTCATGACTAGCACGGTAACTCCTAACAGAGTTTTTGGCATCTGGGACCCGTAAACCAGAGTGTTTGCCCTTTCTACCCACGGACCGTGGCCAGGATTCGAACCCTCGTGCCTGAGAACCCCACGTCCTCCAAAGCGGTCCTACTATAACACGGCGACCCCCTTGTGACTTAATAACTAAATGAAGAAATGAAATAATCACTAAATTAAGCTAATTCATTTGGCCTTGTGTTACCATCGCTGTCAATGGAAATAACACTGTAAGCTGCACCAGAACCACCTACGTAATCAAGATTGAGGAGGAACCAAAGCGTTCAAAACGCTAACAGACTTCCCAATGTGACTTTATGATCTGCAGCAACGTAACATTTAAGGCATTGCTGTAACCGGTCGCACCTCCACACAAGTCCTTTCCTATTTACCGTTCAAAGAGTGGCCGGCTATGGGTGTCCGGCGTGTTAGTGCGCTGCTCTCCATCCCTCGCCTGCGTTATGTATGGGTGGACGTAATCACCCTTGCTCTGATTCCCTGGCGAGTTCCATGAAAGGTGACGCCTGATATTCGTGACTGACAGCGGCTAGGTAAGTGTGTGCGTGTGTCGGCGACTAATTAACAACCTGAGTTCCTCGTGATGGGATGAACACTGGTGATAATTGTGTTAGAGAGAGAGAGAGAGAGAGAGAGAGAGAGAGAGAGAGAGAGAGAGAGAGAGAGAGAGAGAGAGAGAGAGAGAGAGAGAGAGAGAGAGAGAGAGAGAGAGAGAGAGAGACCCATGATCCAGCTCAGTCCACCTCTCATACCCAGAAGTCCCGGCCCCTCCCTCCCTCCACCAGGGCACGAGATCGATCCCCGCCACGACCCGTCTCATCTGTTTTGGGGCGATGCCTCTCCATTCAATTGGCCAATCAGGACCGAGATTCATCTACCCCGGACCACTTACTGACTGGTGGAGGCCGGCAGCCCTTGTCAGTGATTGGTCGCTTGTCTCCAGGCTACGGGGCCACGCGGGCAGGGCAGGAAAAGGTCCAGATGGGAAATGGAAAAATTTAGTACTTCGTTTCGGCTCCACATATATATACAACTTTCCTCTCTCTCTCTCTCTCTCTCTCTCTCTCTCTCTCTCTCTCTCTCTCTCTCTCTCTCTCTCTCTCTCTCTCTCTCTCTCTCTCTCTCTCTCTCTCTCTCAACCTTAGGGTAATCTCCTTCTCCCCATCTCTTTTCCCCTCCTTCCCTACCCCTTCAAAAAGTTCTCTTCGTCTTCCTCCTCCTCCTCCTCCTCCACCTTTCTTCTCCTCGCCCTCCTATGGGAAACCCTACTTGACCCAGAACTTTAAAAACCGAAGGTCATTTAATGCTCTATTGACCTCCAACACACACACACACACACACACACACACACACACATACACGTGCTCATGTTGACTGACTAGTTAAAGAAGTTTGTAAAATAAATTAACTTTGGTAAAATTAGTTGCTTTCTTTTTACGACTGTTTTGCTGTTTGTGGCTGTGTGTGTGTGTGTGTGTGTGTGTGTGTGTGTGTGTGTGTGTGTGTGTGTGTGTGTGTGTGTGTGTGTGTGTATTTTGTCTGTATCTCTGTTTATTTGTCTGTCAGTATGCATGTGTCAGTCTCTCTCTCTCTCTCTCTCTCTCTCTCTCTCTCTCTCTCTCTCTCTCTCTCTCTCTCTCTCTCTCTCTCTCTCTCTCTCTCTCTCTCGCCGAGCTCACCTGCACAGGCCGGTAAAGGTGACGGTGTGCCCGGAACAGCTTTTACCTGCACGTTGTTTTAAAGGTA